>NC_064426.1:23110000-23330000 GCF_023375975.1 Astyanax mexicanus
GTACGCTTTACTTCTTCATGGTGACTGCTCAGAATGACCCAAAAACGCAAAACAACAACCCTAAAACATCTATTTCACCACAAACTAACACCACAATACCTTAGAAAAAATCCTTCATACACAATTCCTCAAATATTAATAAATTTAAAAATTCAACTGGACCCCAATGCATCATGGGAAAGCCTATGTCACAGTGTCACATGACACTGTGTGGGTCAGTGTGTGTTCCTATTTTATATATTAAAAAGTACACAGTAAATACACAGCCAATGCCAAAAAGGAGCTAAAATAACTCACTAAAGAGCTCATGACAAACATGTAATTGAAAGTAGGATGATATTGTAAAATAAGTAAACTTTTGTGAAAGAGATTAAAAAGTGAAAAAAAATAAATAAATAAATATATTCGACTTATTTCCCTGAAGACCCAGTTTTTCCCATTAGATTTCCCTTGTGTTTTTGATTTCATATACTTTAGACAAGTAGCAGTTTCCCAGTGTTTAGTAATGACTACAGAGCCAATACATTAGAGCCTGGGAGACGGGGGCCTTTTAAAGCACGGTCCCAGTACGCTTTGCTTCTTCATGGTGACTGCTCAGAATGACCCAAAAACGCCCAAAAACGCAAAACAACAACCCTAAAACATCTATTTCACCACAAACTAACACCACAATACCTTAGAAAAAATCCTTCATACACAATTCCTCAAATATTAATAAATTTCAAAATTCAACTGCACCCCAATGCATCATGGGAAAGCCTATGTCACAGTGTCACATGACACTGTGTGGGTCAGTGTGTGTTCCTATTTTATATATTAAAAAGTACACAGTAAATGCACAGCCAATGCCAAAAAGGAGCTAAAATAACTCACTAAAGAGCTCATGACAAACATGTAATTGAAAGTAGGATGATATTGTAAAATAAGTAAACTTTTGTGAAAGAGATTAAAAAGTGAAAAAAAAAAAATAAATAAATAAATAAATAAATAAATTTGCCTTATTTCCCTGAAGACCCAGTTTTTCCCATTAGATTTCCCTTGTGTTTTTGATTTCACATACTTTATACAAGAAGCAGTTTCCCAGTGTTTAGTAATGACTACAGAGCCAATACATTAGAGCCTGGGAGACAGGGGCCTTTTAAAGCACGGTCCCAGTACGCTTTACTTCTTCATGGTGACTGCTCAGAATGACCCAAAAACGCCCAAAAACGCAAAACAACAACCCTAAAACATCTATTTCACCACAAACTAACACCACAATACCTTAGAAAAAATCCTTCATACACAATTCCTCAAATATTAATAAATTTAAAAATTCAACTGCACCCCAATGCATCATGGGAAAGCCTATGTCACAGTGTCACATGACACTGTGTGGGTCAGTGTGTGTTCCTATTTTATATATTAAAAAGTACACAGTAAATGCACAGCCAATGCCAAAAAGGAGCTAAAATAACTCACTAAAGAGCTCATGACAAACATGTAATTGAAAGTAGGATGATATTGTAAAATAAGTAAACTTTTGTGAAAGAGATTAAAAAGTGAAAAAAAAAAAAATAAATAAATAAATAAATAAATTTGCCTTATTTCCCTGAAGACCCAGTTTTTCCCATTAGATTTCCCTTGTGTTTTTGATTTCACATACTTTATACAAGTAGCAGTTTCCCAGTGTTTAGTAATGACTACAGAGCCAATACATTAGAGCCTGGGAGACAGGGGCCTTTTAAAGCACGGTCCCAGTACGCTTTACTTCTTCATGGTGACTGCTCAGAATGACCCAAAAACGCCCAAAAACGCAAAACAACAACCCTAAAACATCTATTTCACCACAAACTAACACCACAATACCTTAGAAAAAATCCTTCATACACAATTCCTCAAATATTAATAAATTTAAAAATTCAACTGCACCCCAATGCATCATGGGAAAGCCTATGTCACAGTGTCACATGACACTGTGTGGGTCAGTGTGTGTTCCTATTTTATATATTAAAAAGTACACAGTAAATACACAGCCAATGCCAAAAAGGAGCTAAAATAACTCACTAAAGAGCTCCTGACAAACATGTAATTGAAAGTAGGATGATATTGTAAAATAAGTAAACTTTTGTGAAAGAGATTAAAAAGTGAAAAAAAAAAAAATAAATAAATAAATAAATTCGACTTATTTCCCTGAAGACCCAGTTTTTCCCATTAGATTTCCCTTGTGTTTTTGATTTCACATACTTTAGACAAGTAGCAGTTTCCCAGTGTTTAGTAATGACTACAGAGCCAATACATTAGAGCCTGGGAGACGGGGGCATTTTAAAGCACGGTCCCAGTACGCTTTACTTCTTCATGGTGACTGCTCAGAATGACCCAAAAACGCAAAACAACAACCCTAAAACATCTATTTCACCACAAACTAACACCACAATACCTTAGAAAAAATCCTTCATACACAATTCCTCAAATATTAATAAATTTAAAAATTCAACTGCACCCCAATGCATCATGGGAAAGCCTATGTCACAGTGTCACATGACACTGTGTGGGTCAGTGTGTGTTCCTATTTTATATATTAAAAAGTACACAGTAAATACACAGCCAATGCCAAAAAGGAGCTAAAATAACTCACTAAAGAGCTCATGACAAACATGTAATTGAAAGTAGGATGATATTGTAAAATAAGTAAACTTTTGTAAAAGAGATTAAAAAGTGAAAAAAAAAATAATAAATAAATAAATAAATAAATAAATAAATTCGACTTATTTCCCTGAAGACCCAGTTTTTCCCATTAGATTTCCCTTGTGTTTTTGATTTCACATACTTTAGACAAGTAGCAGTTTCCCAGTGTTTAGTAATGACTACAGAGCCAATACATTAGAGCCTGGGAGACGGGGGCCTTTTAAAGCACGGTCCCAGTACGCTTTACTTCTTCATGGTGACTGCTCATAATGACCCAAAAGCGCAAAACAACAACCCTAAAACATCTATTTCACCACAAACTAACACCACAATACCTTAGAAAAAATCCTTCATACACAATTCCTCAAATATTAATAAATTTAAAAATTCAACTGGACCCCAATGCATCATGGGAAAGCCTATGTCACAGTGTCACATGACACTGTGTGGGTCAGTGTGTGTTCCTATTTTATATATTAAAAAGTACACAGTAAATACACAGCCAATGCCAAAAAGGAGCTAAAATAACTCACTAAAGACCTCATGACAAACATGTAATTGAAAGTAGGATGATATTGTAAAATAAGTAAACTTTTGTGAAAGAGATTAAAAAGTGAAAAAAAAAAAAATAAATAAATAAATAAATAAATTTGACTTATTTCCCTGAAGACCCAGTTTTTCCCATTAGATTTCCCTTGTGTTTTTGATTTCACATACTTTATACAAGTAGCAGTTTCCCAGTGTTTAGTAATGACTACAGAGCCAATACATTAGAGCCTGGGAGACGGGGGCCTTTTAAAGCACGGTCCCAGTACGCTTTACTTCTTCATGGTGACTGCTCAGAATGACCCAAAAACGCCCAAAAACGCAAAACAACAACCCTAAAACATCTATTTCACCACAAACTAACACCACAATACCTTAGAAAAAATCCTTCATACACAATTCCTCAAATATTAATAAATTTAAAAATTCAACTGCACCCCAATGCATCATGGGAAAGCCTATGTCACAGTGTCACATGACACTGTGTGGGTCAGTGTGTGTTCCTATTTTATATATTAAAAAGTACACAGTAAATACACAGCCAATGCCAAAAAGGAGCTAAAATAACTCACTAAAGAGCTCATGACAAACATGTAATTGAAAGTAGGATGATATTGTAAAATAAGTAAACTTTTGTGAAAGAGATTAAAAAGTGAAAAAAAAAAAAAAATAAATAAATAAATAAATTTGACTTATTTCCCTGAAGACCCAGTTTTTCCCATTAGATTTCCCTTGTGTTTTTGATTTCACATACTTTATACAAGTAGCAGTTTCCCAGTGTTTAGTAATGACTACAGAGCCAATACATTAGAGCCTGGGAGACAGGGGCCTTTTAAAGCACGGTCCCAGTACGCTTTACTTCTTCATGGTGACTGCTCAGAATGACCCAAAAACGCAAAACAACAACCCTAAAACATCTATTTCACCACAAACTAACACCACAATACCTTAGAAAAAATCCTTCATACACAATTCCTCAAATATTAATAAATTTAAAAATTCAACTGCACCCCAATGCATCATGGGAAAGCCTATGTCACAGTGTCACATGACACTGTGTGGGTCAGTGTGTGTTCCTATTTTATATATTAAAAAGTACACAGTAAATACACAGCCAATGCCAAAAAGGAGCTAAAATAACTCACTAAAGAGCTCCTGACAAACATGTAATTGAAAGTAGGATGATATTGTAAAATAAGTAAACTTTTGTGAAAGAGATTAAAAAGTGAAAAAAAAAAAATAAATAAATAAATAAATTCGACTTATTTCCCTGAAGACCCAGTTTTTCCCATTAGATTTCCCTTGTGTTTTTGATTTCACATACTTTAGACAAGTAGCAGTTTCCCAGTGTTTAGTAATGACTACAGAGCCAATACATTAGAGCCTGGGAGACGGGGGCCTTTTAAAGCACGGTCCCAGTACGCTTTACTTCTTCATGGTGACTGCTCAGAATGACCAAAAAACGCAAAACAACAACCCTAAAACATCTATTTCACCACAAACTAACACCACAATACCTTAGAAAAAATCCTTCATACACAATTCCTCAAATATTAATAAATTTAAAAATTCAACTGGACCCCAATGCATCATGGGAAAGCCTATGTCACAGTGTCACATGGCACTGTGTGGGTCAGTGTGTGTTCCTATTTTATATATTAAAAAGTACACAGTAAATACACAGCCAATGCCAAAAAGGAGCTAAAATAACTCACTAAAGAGCTCATGACAAACATGTAATTGAAAGTAGGATGATATTGTAAAATAAGTAAACTTTTGTGAAAGAGATTAAAAAGTGAAAAAAAAAAAATAATAAATAAATAAATAAATTTGACTTATTTCCCTGAAGACCCAGTTTTTCCCATTAGATTTCCCTTGTGTTTTTGATTTCACATACTTTAGACAAGTAGCAGTTTCCCAGTGTTTAGTAATGACTACAGAGCCAATACATTAGAGCCTGGGAGACGGGGGCCTTTTAAAGCACGGTCCCAGTACGCTTTACTTCTTCATGGTGACTGCTCAGAATGACCCAAAAACGCCCAAAAACGCAAAACAACAACCCTAAAACATCTATTTCACCACAAACTAACACCACAATACCTTAGAAAAAATCCTTCATACACAATTCCTCAAATATTAATAAATTTAAAAATTCAACTGCACCCCAATGCATCATGGGAAAGCCTATGTCACAGTGTCACATGACACTGTGTGGGTCAGTGTGTGTTCCTATTTTATATATTAAAAAGTACACAGTAAATACACAGCCAATGCCAAAAAGGAGCTAAAATAACTCACTAAAGAGCTCCTGACAAACATGTAATTGAAAGTAGGATGATATTGTAAAATAAGTAAACTTTTGTGAAAGAGATTAAAAAGTGAAAAAAAAAATAAATAAAAAATAAATAAATTCGACTTATTTCCCTGAAGACCCAGTTTTTCCCATTAGATTTCCCTTGTGTTTTTGATTTCATATACTTTAGACAAGTAGCAGTTTCCCAGTGTTTAGTAATGACTACAGAGCCAATACATTAGAGCCTGGGAGACGGGGGCCTTTTAAAGCACGGTCCCAGTACGCTTTACTTCTTCATGGTGACTGCTCAGAATGACCCAAAAACGCAAAACAACAACCCTAAAACATCTATTTCACCACAAACTAACACCACAATACCTTAGAAAAATCCTTCATACACAATTCCTCAAATATTAATAAATTTAAAAATTCAACTGGACCCCAATGCATCATGGGAAAGCCTATGTCACAGTGTCACATGACACTGTGTGGGTCAGTGTGTGTTCCTATTTTATATATTAAAAAGTACACAGTAAATACACAGCCAATGCCAAAAAGGAGCTAAAATAACTCACTAAAGAGCTCATGACAAACATGTAATTGAAAGTAGGATGATATTGTAAAATAAGTAAACTTTTCTGAAAGAGATTAAAAAGTGAAAATAAATAAATAAATAAATAAATTCGACTTATTTCCCTGAAGACCCAGTTTTTCCCATTAGATTTCCCTTGTGTTTTTGATTTCATATACTTTAGACAAGTAGCAGTTTCCCAGTGTTTAGTAATGACTACAGAGCCAATACATTAGAGCCTGGGAGACGGGGGCCTTTTAAAGCACGGTCCCAGTACGCTTTACTTCTTCATGGTGACTGCTCAGAATGACCCAAAAACGCAAAACAACAACCCTAAAACATCTATTTCACCACAAACTAACACCACAATACCTTAGAAAAAATCCTTCATACACAATTCCTCAAATATTAATAAATTTAAAAATTCAACTGCACCCCAATGCATCATGGGAAAGCCTATGTCACAGTGTCACATGACACTGTGTGGGTCAGTGTGTGTTCCTATTTTATATATTAAAAAGTACACAGTAAATACACAGCCAATGCCAAAAAGGAGCTAAAATAACTCACTAAAGAGCTCCTGACAAACATGTAATTGAAAGTAGGATGATATTGTAAAATAAGTAAACTTTTGTGAAAGAGATTAAAAAGTGAAAAAAAAAAAAATAAATAAATAAATAAATTCGACTTATTTCCCTGAAGACCCAGTTTTTCCCATTAGATTTCCCTTGTGTTTTTGATTTCACATACTTTAGACAAGTAGCAGTTTCCCAGTGTTTAGTAATGACTACAGAGCCAATACATTAGAGCCTGGGAGACGGGGGCCTTTTAAAGCACGGTCCCAGTACGCTTTACTTCTTCATGGTGACTGCTCAGAATGACCCAAAAACGCAAAACAACAACCCTAAAACATCTATTTCACCACAAACTAACACCACAATACCTTAGAAAAAATCCTTCATACACAATTCCTCAAATATTAATAAATTTAAAAATTCAACTGGACCCCAATGCATCATGGGAAAGCCTATGTCACAGTGTCACATGACACTGTGTGGGTCAGTGTGTGTTCCTATTTTATATATTAAAAAGTACACAGTAAATACACAGCCAATGCCAAAAAGGAGCTAAAATAACTCACTAAAGAGCTCATGACAAACATGTAATTGAAAGTAGGATGATATTGTAAAATAAGTAAACTTTTGTGAAAGAGATTAAAAAGTGAAAAAAAAAAAATAATAAATAAATAAATAAATTTGACTTATTTCCCTGAAGACCCAGTTTTTCCCATTAGATTTCCCTTGTGTTTTTGATTTCACATACTTTAGACAAGTAGCAGTTTCCCAGTGTTTAGTAATGACTACAGAGCCAATACATTAGAGCCTGGGAGACGGGGGCCTTTTAAAGCACGGTCCCAGTACGCTTTACTTCTTCATGGTGACTGCTCAGAATGACCCAAAAACGCCCAAAAACGCAAAACAACAACCCTAAAACATCTATTTCACCACAAACTAACACCACAATACCTTAGAAAAAATCCTTCATACACAATTCCTCAAATATTAATAAATTTAAAAATTCAACTGCACCCCAATGCATCATGGGAAAGCCTATGTCACAGTGTCACATGACACTGTGTGGGTCAGTGTGTGTTCCTATTTTATATATTAAAAAGTACACAGTAAATACACAGCCAATGCCAAAAAGGAGCTAAAATAACTCACTAAAGAGCTCCTGACAAACATGTAATTGAAAGTAGGATGATATTGTAAAATAAGTAAACTTTTGTGAAAGAGATTAAAAAGTGAAAAAAAAAATAAATAAAAAATAAATAAATTCGACTTATTTCCCTGAAGACCCAGTTTTTCCCATTAGATTTCCCTTGTGTTTTTGATTTCATATACTTTAGACAAGTAGCAGTTTCCCAGTGTTTAGTAATGACTACAGAGCCAATACATTAGAGCCTGGGAGACGGGGGCCTTTTAAAGCACGGTCCCAGTACGCTTTACTTCTTCATGGTGACTGCTCACAATGACCCAAAAACGCAAAACAACAACCCTAAAACATCTATTTCACCACAAACTAACACCACAATACCTTAGAAAAATCCTTCATACACAATTCCTCAAATATTAATAAATTTAAAAATTCAACTGGACCCCAATGCATCATGGGAAAGCCTATGTCACAGTGTCACATGACACTGTGTGGGTCAGTGTGTGTTCCTATTTTATATATTAAAAAGTACACAGTAAATACACAGCCAATGCCAAAAAGGAGCTAAAATAACTCACTAAAGAGCTCATGACAAACATGTAATTGAAAGTAGGATGATATTGTAAATTAAGTAAACTTTTCTGAAAGAGATTAAAAAGTGAAAATAAATAAATAAATAAATAAATTCGACTTATTTCCCTGAAGACCCAGTTTTTCCCATTAGATTTCCCTTGTGTTTTTGATTTCATATACTTTAGACAAGTAGCAGTTTCCCAGTGTTTAGTAATGACTACAGAGCCAATACATTAGAGCCTGGGAGACGGGGGCCTTTTAAAGCACGGTCCCAGTACGCTTTACTTCTTCATGGTGACTGCTCAGAATGACCCAAAAACGCCCAAAAACGCAAAACAACAACCCTAAAATATCTATTTCACCACAAACTAACACCACAATACCTTAGAAAAAATCCTTCATACACAATTCCTCAAATATTAATAAATTTCAAAATTCAACTGCACCCCAATGCATCATGGGAAAGCCTATGTCACAGTGTCACATGACACTGTGTGGGTCAGTGTGTGTTCCTATTTTATATATTAAAAAGTACACAGTAAATACACAGCCAATGCCAAAAAGGAGCTAAAATAACTCACTAAAGAGCTCATGACAAACATGTAATTGAAAGTAGGATGATATTGTAAAATAAGTAAACTTTTGTAAAAGAGATTAAAAAGTGAAAAAAATAAATAAATAAATAAATAAATAAATTCGACTTATTTCCCTGAAGACCCAGTTTTTCCCATTAGATTTCCCTTGTGTTTTTGATTTCACATACTTTAGACAAGTAGCAGTTTCCCAGTGTTTAGTAATGACTACAGAGCCAATACATTAGAGCCTGGGAGACGGGGGCCTTTTAAAGCACGGTCCCAGTACGCTTTACTTCTTCATGGTGACTGCTCAGAATGACCCAAAAACGCAAAACAACAACCCTAAAACATCTATTTCACCACAAACTAACACCACAATACCTTAGAAAAAATCCTTCATACACAATTCCTCAAATATTAATAAATTTAAAAATTCAACTGGACCCCAATGCATCATGGGAAAGCCTATGTCACAGTGTCACATGACACTGTGTGGGTCAGTGTGTGTTCCTATTTTATATATTAAAAAGTACACAGTAAATACACAGCCAATGCCAAAAAGGAGCTAAAATAACTCACTAAAGACCTCATGACAAACATGTAATTGAAAGTAGGATGATATTGTAAAATAAGTAAACTTTTGTGAAAGAGATTAAAAAGTGAAAAAAAATAAATAAATAAATAAATAAATAAATAAATTTGACTTATTTCCCTGAAGACCCAGTTTTTCCCATTAGATTTCCCTTGTGTTTTTGATTTCACATACTTTATACAAGTAGCAGTTTCCCAGTGTTTAGTAATGACTACAGAGCCAATACATTAGAGCCTGGGAGACGGGGGCCTTTTAAAGCACGGTCCCAGTACGCTTTACTTCTTCATGGTGACTGCTCAGAATGACCCAAAAACGCCCAAAAACGCAAAACAACAACCCTAAAACATCTATTTCACCACAAACTAACACCACAATACCTTAGAAAAAATCCTTCATACACAATTCCTCAAATATTAATAAATTTAAAAATTCAACTGCACCCCAATGCATCATGGGAAAGCCTATGTCACAGTGTCACATGACACTGTGTGGGTCAGTGTGTGTTCCTATTTTATATATTAAAAAGTACACAGTAAATACACAGCCAATGCCAAAAAGGAGCTAAAATAACTCACTAAAGAGCTCCTGACAAACATGTAATTGAAAGTAGGATGATATTGTAAAATAAGTAAACTTTTGTGAAAGAGATTAAAAAGTGAAAAAAAAAAAAATAAATAAATAAATAAATTCGACTTATTTCCCTGAAGACCCAGTTTTTCCCATTAGATTTCCCTTGTGTTTTTGATTTCACATACTTTAGACAAGTAGCAGTTTCCCAGTGTTTAGTAATGACTACAGAGCCAATACATTAGAGCCTGGGAGACGGGGGCCTTTTAAAGCACGGTCCCAGTACGCTTTACTTCTTCATGGTGACTGCTCAGAATGACCCAAAAACGCAAAACAACAACCCTAAAACATCTATTTCACCACAAACTAACACCACAATACCTTAGAAAAAATCCTTCATACACAATTCCTCAAATATTAATAAATTTAAAAATTCAACTGGACCCCAATGCATCATGGGAAAGCCTATGTCACAGTGTCACATGACACTGTGTGGGTCAGTGTGTGTTCCTATTTTATATATTAAAAAGTACACAGTAAATACACAGCCAATGCCAAAAAGGAGCTAAAATAACTCACTAAAGAGCTCATGACAAATATGTAATTGAAAGTAGGATGATATTGTAAAATAAGTAAACTTTTGTGAAAGAGATTAAAAAGTGAAAATAAATAAATAAATAAATAAATTCGACTTATTTCCCTGAAGACCCAGTTTTTCCCATTAGATTTCCCTTGTGTTTTTGATTTCATATACTTTAGACAAGTAGCAGTTTCCCAGTGTTTAGTAATGACTACAGAGCCAATACATTAGAGCCTGGGAGACGGGGGCCTTTTAAAGCACGGTCCCAGTACGCTTTACTTCTTCATGGTGACTGCTCAGAATGACCCAAAAACGCCCAAAAACGCAAAACAACAACCCTAAAATATCTATTTCACCACAAACTAACACCACAATACCTTAGAAAAAATCCTTCATACACAATTCATCAAATATTAATAAATTTCAAAATTCAACTGCACCCCAATGCATCATGGGAAAGCCTATGTCACAGTGTCACATGACACTGTGTGGGTCAGTGTGTGTTCCTATTTTATATATTAAAAAGTACACAGTAAATACACAGCCAATGCCAAAAAGGAGCTAAAATAACTCACTAAAGAGCTCATGACAAACATGTAATTGAAAGTAGGATGATATTGTAAAATAAGTAAACTTTTGTAAAAGAGATTAAAAAGTGAAAAAATAAATAAATAAATTCGACTTATTTCCCTGAAGACCCAGTTTTTCCCATTAGATTTCCCTTGTGTTTTTGATTTCACATACTTTAGACAAGTAGCAGTTTCCCAGTGTTTAGTAATGACTACAGAGCCAATACATTAGAGCCTGGGAGACGGGGGCCTTTTAAAGCACGGTCCCAGTACGCTTTACTTCTTCATGGTGACTGCTCAGAATGACCCAAAAACGCAAAACAACAACCCTAAAACATCTATTTCACCACAAACTAACACCACAATACCTTAGAAAAAATCCTTCATACACAATTCCTCAAATATTAATAAATTTAAAAATTCAACTGGACCCCAATGCATCATGGGAAAGCCTATGTCACAGTGTCACATGACACTGTGTGGGTCAGTGTGTGTTCCTATTTTATATATTAAAAAGTACACAGTAAATACACAGCCAATGCCAAAAAGGAGCTAAAATAACTCACTAAAGAGCTCATGACAAACATGTAATTGAAAGTAGGATGATATTGTAAAATAAGTAAACTTTTGTGAAAGAGATTAAAAAGTGAAAAAAAAAAAATAAATAAATAAATAAATAAATTTGACTTATTTCCCTGAAGACCCAGTTTTTCTCATTAGATTTCCCTTGTGTTTTTGATTTCACATACTTTATACAAGTAGCAGTTTCCCAGTGTTTAGTAATGACTACAGAGCCAATACGTTAGAGCCTGGGAGACGGGGGCCTTTTAAAGCACGGTCCCAGTACGCTTTACTTCTTCATGGTGACTGCTCAGAATGACCCAAAAACGCCCAAAAACGCAAAACAACAACCCTAAAACATCTATTTCACCACAAACTAACACCACAATACCTTAGAAAAAATCCTTCATACACAATTCCTCAAATATTAATAAATTTAAAAATTCAACTGCACCCCAATGCATCATGGGAAAGCCTATGTCACAGTGTCACATGACACTGTGTGGGTCAGTGTGTGTTCCTATTTTATATATTAAAAAGTACACAGTAAATACACAGCCAATGCCAAAAAGGAGCTAAAATAACTCACTAAAGAGCTCCTGACAAACATGTAATTGAAAGTAGGATGATATTGTAAAATAAGTAAACTTTTGTGAAAGAGATTAAAAAGTGAAAAAAAAAAAAAATAAATAAAAAAATAAATAAATAAATTTGACTTATTTCCCTGAAGACCCAGTTTTTCCCATTAGATTTCCCTTGTGTTTTTGATTTAACATACTTTAGACAAGTAGCAGTTTCCCAGTGTTTAGTAATGACTACAGAGCCAATACATTAGAGCCTGGGAGACGGGGGCCTTTTAAAGCACGGTCCCAGTACGCTTTACTTCTTCATGGTGACTGCTCAGAATGACCCAAAAACGCAAAACAACAACCCTAAAACATCTATTTCACCACAAACTAACACCACAATACCTTAGAAAAAATCCTTCATACACAATTCCTCAAATATTAATAAATTTAAAAATTCAACTGGACCCCAATGCATCATGGGAAAGCCTATGTCACAGTGTCACATGACACTGTGTGGGTCAGTGTGTGTTCCTATTTTATATATTAAAAAGTACACAGTAAATACACAGCCAATGCCAAAAAGGAGCTAAAATAACTCACTAAAGAGCTCATGACAAACATGTAATTGAAAGTAGGATGATATTGTAAAATAAGTAAACTTTTCTGAAAGAGATTAAAAAGTGAAAAAAAATAAATAAATAAATAAATTCGACTTATTTCCCTGAAGACCCAGTTTTTCCCATTAGATTTCCCTTGTGTTTTTGATTTCACATACTTTATACAAGTAGCAGTTTCCCAGTGTTTAGTAATGACTACAGAGCCAATACATTAGAGCCTGGGAGACGGGGGCCTTTTAAAGCACGGTCCCAGTACGCTTTACTTCTTCATGGTGACTGCTCAGAATGACCCAAAAACGCCCAAAAATGCAAAACAACAACCCTAAAACATCTATTTCACCACAAACTAACACCACAATACCTTAGAAAAAATCCTTCATACACAATTCCTCAAATATTAATAAATTTCAAAATTCAACTGCACCCCAATGCATCATGGGAAAGCCTATGTCACAGTGCCACATGACACTGTGTGGGTCAGTGTGTGTTCCTATTTTATATATTAAAAAGTACACAGTAAATACACAGCCAATGCCAAAAAGGAGCTAAAATAACTCACTAAAGAGCTCATGACAAACATGTAATTGAAAGTAGGATGATATTGTAAAATAAGTAAACTTTTGTGAAAGAGATTAAAAAGTGAAAAAAAAAATAATAAATAAATAAATAAATTCGACTTATTTCCCTGAAGACCCAGATTTTCCCATTAGATTTCCCTTGTGTTTTTGATTTCACATACTTTATACAAGTAGCAGTTTCCCAGTGTTTAGTAATGACTACAGAGCCAATACATTACAGCCTGGGAGACAGGGGCCTTTTAAAGCACGGTCCCAGTACGCTTTACTTCTTCATGGTGACTGCTCAGAATGACCCAAAAACGCCCAAAAACGCAAAACAACAACCCTAAAACATCTATTTCACCACAAACTAACACCACAATACCTTAGAAAAAATCCTTCATACACAATTCCTCAAATATTAATAAATTTAAAAATTCAACTGCACCCCAATGCATCATGGGAAAGCCTATGTCACAGTGTCACATGACACTGTGTGGGTCAGTGTGTGTTCCTATTTTATATATTAAAAAGTACACAGTAAATACACAGCCAATGCCAAAAAGGAGCTAAAATAACTCACTAAAGAGCTCCTGACAAACATGTAATTGAAAGTAGGATGATATTGTAAAATAAGTAAACTTTTGTGAAAGAGATTAAAAAGTGAAAAAAAAAAAAATAAATAAATAAATAAATTCGACTTATTTCCCTGAAGACCCAGTTTTTCCCATTAGATTTCCCTTGTGTTTTTGATTTCACATACTTTAGACAAGTAGCAGTTTCCCAGTGTTTAGTAATGACTACAGAGCCAATACATTAGAGCCTGGGAGACGGGGGCCTTTTAAAGCACGGTCCCAGTACGCTTTACTTCTTCATGGTGACTGCTCAGAATGACCCAAAAACGCAAAACAACAACCCTAAAACATCTATTTCACCACAAACTAACACCACAATACCTTAGAAAAAATCCTTCATACACAATTCCTCAAATATTAATAAATTTAAAAATTCAACTGGACCCCAATGCATCATGGGAAAGCCTATGTCACAGTGTCACATGACACTGTGTGGGTCAGTGTGTGTTCCTATTTTATATATTAAAAAGTACACAGTAAATACACAGCCAATGCCAAAAAGGAGCTAAAATAACTCACTAAAGAGCTCATGACAAATATGTAATTGAAAGTAGGATGATATTGTAAAATAAGTAAACTTTTGTGAAAGAGATTAAAAAGTGAAAAAAAATAAATAAATAAATAAATTCGACTTATTTCCCTGAAGACCCAGTTTTTCCCATTAGATTTCCCTTGTGTTTTTGATTTCATATACTTTAGACAAGTAGCAGTTTCCCAGTGTTTAGTAATGACTACAGAGCCAATACATTAGAGCCTGGGAGACGGGGGCCTTTTAAAGCACGGTCCCAGTACGCTTTACTTCTTCATGGTGACTGCTCAGAATGACCCAAAAACGCCCAAAAACGCAAAACAACAACCCTAAAATATCTATTTCACCACAAACTAACACCACAATACCTTAGAAAAAATCCTTCATACACAATTCCTCAAATATTAATAAATTTCAAAATTCAACTGCACCCCAATGCATCATGGGAAAGCCTATGTCACAGTGTCACATGACACTGTGTGGGTCAGTGTGTGTTCCTATTTTATATATTAAAAAGTACACAGTAAATACACAGCCAATGCCAAAAAGGAGCTAAAATAACTCACTAAAGAGCTCATGACAAACATGTAATTGAAAGTAGGATGATATTGTAAAATAAGTAAACTTTTGTAAAAGAGATTAAAAAGTGAAAAAATAAATAAATAAATTCGACTTATTTCCCTGAAGACCCAGTTTTTCCCATTAGATTTCCCTTGTGTTTTTGATTTCACATACTTTAGACAAGTAGCAGTTTCCCAGTGTTTAGTAATGACTACAGAGCCAATACATTAGAGCCTGGGAGACGGGGGCCTTTTAAAGCACGGTCCCAGTACGCTTTACTTCTTCATGGTGACTGCTCACAATGACCCAAAAACGCAAAACAACAACCCTAAAACATCTATTTCACCACAAACTAACACCACAATACCTTAGAAAAAATCCTTCATACACAATTCCTCAAATATTAATAAATTTAAAAATTCAACTGGATCCCAATGCATCATGGGAAAGCCTATGTCACAGTGTCACATGACACTGTGTGGGTCAGTGTGTGTTCCTATTTTATATATTAAAAAGTACACAGTAAATACACAGCCAATGCCAAAAAGGAGCTAAAATAACTCACTAAAGAGCTCATGACAAACATGTAATTGAAAGTAGGATGATATTGTAAAATAAGTAAACTTTTGTGAAAGAGATTAAAAAGTGAAAAAAAAAATAATAAATAAATAAATAAATTCGACTTATTTCCCTGAAGACCCAGATTTTCCCATTAGATTTCCCTTGTGTTTTTGATTTCACATACTTTATACAAGTAGCAGTTTCCCAGTGTTTAGTAATGACTACAGAGCCAATACATTACAGCCTGGGAGACAGGGGCCTTTTAAAGCACGGTCCCAGTACGCTTTACTTCTTCATGGTGACTGCTCAGAATGACCCAAAAACGCCCAAAAACGCAAAACAACAACCCTAAAACATCTATTTCACCACAAACTAACACCACAATACCTTAGAAAAAATCCTTCATACACAATTCCTCAAATATTAATAAATTTAAAAATTCAACTGCACCCCAATGCATCATGGGAAAGCCTATGTCACAGTGTCACATGACACTGTGTGGGTCAGTGTGTGTTCCTATTTTATATATTAAAAAGTACACAGTAAATACACAGCCAATGCCAAAAAGGAGCTAAAATAACTCACTAAAGAGCTCCTGACAAACATGTAATTGAAAGTAGGATGATATTGTAAAATAAGTAAACTTTTGTGAAAGAGATTAAAAAGTGAAAAAAAAAAAAATAAATAAATAAATAAATTCGACTTATTTCCCTGAAGACCCAGTTTTTCCCATTAGATTTCCCTTGTGTTTTTGATTTCACATACTTTAGACAAGTAGCAGTTTCCCAGTGTTTAGTAATGACTACAGAGCCAATACATTAGAGCCTGGGAGACGGGGGCCTTTTAAAGCACGGTCCCAGTACGCTTTACTTCTTCATGGTGACTGCTCAGAATGACCCAAAAACGCAAAACAACAACCCTAAAACATCTATTTCACCACAAACTAACACCACAATACCTTAGAAAAAATCCTTCATACACAATTCCTCAAATATTAATAAATTTAAAAATTCAACTGGACCCCAATGCATCATGGGAAAGCCTATGTCACAGTGTCACATGACACTGTGTGGGTCAGTGTGTGTTCCTATTTTATATATTAAAAAGTACACAGTAAATACACAGCCAATGCCAAAAAGGAGCTAAAATAACTCACTAAAGAGCTCATGACAAATATGTAATTGAAAGTAGGATGATATTGTAAAATAAGTAAACTTTTGTGAAAGAGATTAAAAAGTGAAAAAAAATAAATAAATAAATAAATTCGACTTATTTCCCTGAAGACCCAGTTTTTCCCATTAGATTTCCCTTGTGTTTTTGATTTCATATACTTTAGACAAGTAGCAGTTTCCCAGTGTTTAGTAATGACTACAGAGCCAATACATTAGAGCCTGGGAGACGGGGGCCTTTTAAAGCACGGTCCCAGTACGCTTTACTTCTTCATGGTGACTGCTCAGAATGACCCAAAAACGCCCAAAAACGCAAAACAACAACCCTAAAATATCTATTTCACCACAAACTAACACCACAATACCTTAGAAAAAATCCTTCATACACAATTCCTCAAATATTAATAAATTTCAAAATTCAACTGCACCCCAATGCATCATGGGAAAGCCTATGTCACAGTGTCACATGACACTGTGTGGGTCAGTGTGTGTTCCTATTTTATATATTAAAAAGTACACAGTAAATACACAGCCAATGCCAAAAAGGAGCTAAAATAACTCACTAAAGAGCTCATGACAAACATGTAATTGAAAGTAGGATGATATTGTAAAATAAGTAAACTTTTGTAAAAGAGATTAAAAAGTGAAAAAATAAATAAATAAATTCGACTTATTTCCCTGAAGACCCAGTTTTTCCCATTAGATTTCCCTTGTGTTTTTGATTTCACATACTTTAGACAAGTAGCAGTTTCCCAGTGTTTAGTAATGACTACAGAGCCAATACATTAGAGCCTGGGAGACGGGGGCCTTTTAAAGCACGGTCCCAGTACGCTTTACTTCTTCATGGTGACTGCTCAGAATGACCCAAAAACGCAAAACAACAACCCTAAAACATCTATTTCACCACAAACTAACACCACAATACCTTAGAAAAAATCCTTCATACACAATTCCTCAAATATTAATAAATTTAAAAATTCAACTGGATCCCAATGCATCATGGGAAAGCCTATGTCACAGTGTCACATGACACTGTGTGGGTCAGTGTGTGTTCCTATTTTATATATTAAAAAGTACACAGTAAATACACAGCCAATGCCAAAAAGGAGCTAAAATAACTCACTAAAGACCTCATGACAAACATGTAATTGAAAGTAGGATGATATTGTAAAATAAGTAAACTTTTGTGAAAGAGATTAAAAAGTGAAAAAAAAATAAATAAATAAATAAATAAATAAATAAATTTGACTTATTTCCCTGAAGACCCAGTTTTTCTCATTAGATTTCCCTTGTGTTTTTGATTTCACATACTTTATACAAGTAGCAGTTTCCCAGTGTTTAGTAATGACTACAGAGCCAATACGTTAGAGCCTGGGAGACGGGGGCCTTTTAAAGCACGGTCCCAGTACGCTTTACTTCTTCATGGTGACTGCTCAGAATGACCCAAAAACGCCCAAAAACGCAAAACAACAACCCTAAAACATCTATTTCACCACAAACTAACACCACAATACCTTAGAAAAAATCCTTCATACACAATTCCTCAAATATTAATAAATTTAAAAATTCAACTGCACCCCAATGCATCATGGGAAAGCCTATGTCACAGTGTCACATGACACTGTGTGGGTCAGTGTGTGTTCCTATTTTATATATTAAAAAGTACACAGTAAATACACAGCCAATGCCAAAAAGGAGCTAAAATAACTCACTAAAGAGCTCCTGACAAACATGTAATTGAAAGTAGGATGATATTGTAAAATAAGTAAACTTTTGTGAAAGAGATTAAAAAGTGAAAAAAAAAAATAAATAAATAAAAAAATAAATAAATAAATTTGACTTATTTCCCTGAAGACCCAGTTTTTCCCATTAGATTTCCCTTGTGTTTTTGATTTAACATACTTTAGACAAGTAGCAGTTTCCCAGTGTTTAGTAATGACTACAGAGCCAATACATTAGAGCCTGGGAGACGGGGGCCTTTTAAAGCACGGTCCCAGTACGCTTTACTTCTTCATGGTGACTGCTCAGAATGACCCAAAAACGCAAAACAACAACCCTAAAACATCTATTTCACCACAAACTAACACCACAATACCTTAGAAAAAATCCTTCATACACAATTCCTCAAATATTAATAAATTTAAAAATTCAACTGGACCCCAATGCATCATGGGAAAGCCTATGTCACAGTGTCACATGACACTGTGTGGGTCAGTGTGTGTTCCTATTTTATATATTAAAAAGTACACAGTAAATACACAGCCAATGCCAAAAAGGAGCTAAAATAACTCACTAAAGAGCTCATGACAAATATGTAATTGAAAGTAGGATGATATTGTAAAATAAGTAAACTTTTGTGAAAGAGATTAAAAAGTGAAAAAAAATAAATAAATAAATAAATTCGACTTATTTCCCTGAAGACCCAGTTTTTCCCATTAGATTTCCCTTGTGTTTTTGATTTCATATACTTTAGACAAGTAGCAGTTTCCCAGTGTTTAGTAATGACTACAGAGCCAATACATTAGAGCCTGGGAGACGGGGGCCTTTTAAAGCACGGTCCCAGTACGCTTTACTTCTTCATGGTGACTGCTCAGAATGACCCAAAAACGCCCAAAAACGCAAAACAACAACCCTAAAATATCTATTTCACCACAAACTAACACCACAATACCTTAGAAAAAATCCTTCATACACAATTCCTCAAATATTAATAAATTTCAAAATTCAACTGCACCCCAATGCATCATGGGAAAGCCTATGTCACAGTGTCACATGACACTGTGTGGGTCAGTGTGTGTTCCTATTTTATATATTAAAAAGTACACAGTAAATACACAGCCAATGCCAAAAAGGAGCTAAAATAACTCACTAAAGAGCTCATGACAAACATGTAATTGAAAGTAGGATGATATTGTAAAATAAGTAAACTTTTGTAAAAGAGATTAAAAAGTGAAAAAATAAATAAATAAATTCGACTTATTTCCCTGAAGACCCAGTTTTTCCCATTAGATTTCCCTTGTGTTTTTGATTTCACATACTTTAGACAAGTAGCAGTTTCCCAGTGTTTAGTAATGACTACAGAGCCAATACATTAGAGCCTGGGAGACGGGGGCCTTTTAAAGCACGGTCCCAGTACGCTTTACTTCTTCATGGTGACTGCTCAGAATGACCCAAAAACGCAAAACAACAACCCTAAAACATCTATTTCACCACAAACTAACACCACAATACCTTAGAAAAAATCCTTCATACACAATTCCTCAAATATTAATAAATTTAAAAATTCAACTGGACCCCAATGCATCATGGGAAAGCCTATGTCACAGTGTCACATGACACTGTGTGGGTCAGTGTGTGTTCCTATTTTATATATTAAAAAGTACACAGTAAATACACAGCCAATGCCAAAAAGGAGCTAAAATAACTCACTAAAGACCTCATGACAAACATGTAATTGAAAGTAGGATGATATTGTAAAATAAGTAAACTTTTGTGAAAGAGATTAAAAAGTGAAAAAAATAAATAAATAAATAAATAAATAAATAAATTTGACCTATTTCCCTGAAGACCCAGTTTTTCTCATTAGATTTCCCTTGTGTTTTTGATTTCACATACTTTATACAAGTAGCAGTTTCCCAGTGTTTAGTAATGACTACAGAGCCAATACGTTAGAGCCTGGGAGACGGGGGCCTTTTAAAGCACGGTCCCAGTACGCTTTACTTCTTCATGGTGACTGCTCAGAATGACCCAAAAACGCCCAAAAACGCAAAACAACAACCCTAAAACATCTATTTCACCACAAACTAACACCACAATACCTTAGAAAAAATCCTTCATACACAATTCCTCAAATATTAATAAATTTAAAAATTCAACTGCACCCCAATGCATCATGGGAAAGCCTATGTCACAGTGTCACATGACACTGTGTGGGTCAGTGTGTGTTCCTATTTTATATATTAAAAAGTACACAGTAAATACACAGCCAATGCCAAAAAGGAGCTAAAATAACTCACTAAAGAGCTCCTGACAAACATGTAATTGAAAGTAGGATGATATTGTAAAATAAGTAAACTTTTGTGAAAGAGATTAAAAAGTGAAAAAAAAAATAAATAAATAAAAAAATAAATAAATAAATTTGACTTATTTCCCTGAAGACCCAGTTTTTCCCATTAGATTTCCCTTGTGTTTTTGATTTAACATACTTTAGACAAGTAGCAGTTTCCCAGTGTTTAGTAATGACTACAGAGCCAATACATTAGAGCCTGGGAGACGGGGGCCTTTTAAAGCACGGTCCCAGTACGCTTTACTTCTTCATGGTGACTGCTCAGAATGACCCAAAAACGCAAAACAACAACCCTAAAACATCTATTTCACCACAAACTAACACCACAATACCTTAGAAAAAATCCTTCATACACAATTCCTCAAATATTAATAAATTTAAAAATTCAACTGGACCCCAATGCATCATGGGAAAGCCTATGTCACAGTGTCACATGACACTGTGTGGGTCAGTGTGTGTTCCTATTTTATATATTAAAAAGTACACAGTAAATACACAGCCAATGCCAAAAAGGAGCTAAAATAACTCACTAAAGAGCTCATGACAAACATGTAATTGAAAGTAGGATGATATTGTAAAATAAGTAAACTTTTCTGAAAGAGATTAAAAAGTGAAAAAAAATAAATAAATAAATAAATTCGACTTATTTCCCTGAAGACCCAGTTTTTCCCATTAGATTTCCCTTGTGTTTTTGATTTCATATACTTTAGACAAGTAGCAGTTTCCCAGTGTTTAGTAATGACTACAGAGCCAATACGTTAGAGCCTGGGAGACGGGGGCCTTTTAAAGCACGGTCCCAGTACGCTTTACTTCTTCATGGTGACTGCTCAGAATGACCCAAAAACGCCCAAAAACGCAAAACAACAACCCTAAAACATCTATTTCACCACAAACTAACACCACAATACCTTAGAAAAAATCCTTCATACACAATTCCTCAAATATTAATAAATTTAAAAATTCAACTGCACCCCAATGCATCATGGGAAAGCCTATGTCACAGTGTCACATGACACTGTGTGGGTCAGTGTGTGTTCCTATTTTATATATTAAAAAGTACACAGTAAATACACAGCCAATGCCAAAAAGGAGCTAAAATAACTCACTAAAGAGCTCCTGACAAACATGTAATTGAAAGTAGGATGATATTGTAAAATAAGTAAACTTTTGTGAAAGAGATTAAAAAGTGAAAAAAAAAAAAAATAAATAAAAAAATAAATAAATAAATTTGACTTATTTCCCTGAAGACCCAGTTTTTCCCATTAGATTTCCCTTGTGTTTTTGATTTAACATACTTTAGACAAGTAGCAGTTTCCCAGTGTTTAGTAATGACTACAGAGCCAATACATTAGAGCCTGGGAGACGGGGGCCTTTTAAAGCACGGTCCCAGTACGCTTTACTTCTTCATGGTGACTGCTCAGAATGACCCAAAAACGCAAAACAACAACCCTAAAACATCTATTTCACCACAAACTAACACCACAATACCTTAGAAAAAATCCTTCATACACAATTCCTCAAATATTAATAAATTTAAAAATTCAACTGGAACCCAATGCATCATGGGAAAGCCTATGTCACAGTGTCACATGACACTGTGTGGGTCAGTGTGTGTTCCTATTTTATATATTAAAAAGTACACAGTAAATACACAGCCAATGCCAAAAAGGAGCTAAAATAACTCACTAAAGAGCTCATGACAAACATGTAATTGAAAGTAGGATGATATTGTAAAATAAGTAAACTTTTCTGAAAGAGATTAAAAAGTGAAAAAAAATAAATAAATAAATAAATTCGACTTATTTCCCTGAAGACCCAGTTTTTCCCATTAGATTTCCCTTGTGTTTTTGATTTCATATACTTTAGACAAGTAGCAGTTTCCCAGTGTTTAGTAATGACTACAGAGCCAATACATTAGAGCCTGGGAGACGGGGGCCTTTTAAAGCACGGTCCCAGTACGCTTTACTTCTTCATGGTGACTGCTCAGAATGACCCAAAAACGCCCAAAAACGCAAAACAACAACCCTAAAACATCTATTTCACCACAAACTAACACCACAATACCTTAGAAAAAATCCTTCATACACAATTCCTCAAATATTAATAAATTTAAAAATTCAACTGGACCCCAATGCATCATGGGAAAGCCTATGTCACAGTGTCACATGACACTGTGTGGGTCAGTGTGTGTTCCTATTTTATATATTAAAAAGTACACAGTAAATACACAGCCAATGCCAAAAAGGAGCTAAAATAACTCACTAAAGAGCTCATGACAAACATGTAATTGAAAGTAGGATGATATTGTAAAATAAGTAAACTTTTGTGAAAGAGATTAAAAAGTGAAAAAAAAAAAAAAAAAATAAATAAATAAATTTGACTTATTTCCCTGAAGACCCAGTTTTTCCCATTAGATTTCCCTTGTGTTTTTGATTTCACATACTTTAGACAAGTAGCAGTTTCCCAGTGTTTAGTAATGACTACAGAGCCAATACATTAGAGCCTGGGAGACGGGGGCCTTTTAAAGCACGGTCCCAGTACGCTTTACTTCTTCATGGTGACTGCTCAGAATGACCCAAAAACGCCCAAAAACGCAAAACAACAACCCTAAAACATCTATTTCACCACAAACTAACACCACAATACCTTAGAAAAAATCCTTCATACACAATTCCTCAAATATTAATACATTTAAAAATTCAACTGCACCCCAATGCATCATGGGAAAGCCTATGTCACAGTGTCACATGACACTGTGTGGGTCAGTGTGTGTTCCTATTTTATATATTAAAAAGTACACAGTAAATACACAGCGAATGCCAAAAAGGAGCTAAAATAACTCACTAAAGAGCTCCTGACAAACATGTAATTGAAAGTAGGATGATATTGTAAAATAAGTAAACTTTTGTGAAAGAGATTAAAAAGTGAAAAAAAAATAAATAAATAAAAAAATAAATAAATAAATTTGACTTATTTCCCTGAAGACCCAGTTTTTCCCATTAGATTTCCCTTGTGTTTTTGATTTAACATACTTTAGACAAGTAGCAGTTTCCCAGTGTTTAGTAATGACTACAGAGCCAATACATTAGAGCCTGGGAGACGGGGGCCTTTTAAAGCACGGTCCCAGTACGCTTTACTTCTTCATGGTGACTGCTCAGAATGACCCAAAAACGCAAAACAACAACCCTAAAACATCTATTTCACCACAAACTAACACCACAATACCTTAGAAAAAATCCTTCATACACAATTCCTCAAATATTAATAAATTTAAAAATTCAACTGGACCCCAATGCATCATGGGAAAGCCTATGTCACAGTGTCACATGACACTGTGTGGGTCAGTGTGTGTTCCTATTTTATATATTAAAAAGTACACAGTAAATACACAGCCAATGCCAAAAAGGAGCTAAAATAACTCACTAAAGAGCTCATGACAAACATGTAATTGAAAGTAGGATGATATTGTAAAATAAGTAAACTTTTCTGAAAGAGATTAAAAAGTGAAAAAAAATAAATAAATAAATAAATTCGACTTATTTCCCTGAAGACCCAGTTTTTCCCATTAGATTTCCCTTGTGTTTTTGATTTCATATACTTTAGACAAGTAGCAGTTTCCCAGTGTTTAGTAATGACTACAGAGCCAATACATTAGAGCCTGGGAGACGGGGGCCTTTTAAAGCACGGTCCCAGTACGCTTTACTTCTTCATGGTGACTGCTCAGAATGACCCAAAAACGCCCAAAAACGCAAAACAACAACCCTAAAACATCTATTTCACCACAAACTAACACCACAATACCTTAGAAAAAATCCTTCATACACAGTCAGTCAGTCAGTCAGTCAGTCATTATCAACCGCTTTATCCATTAAGGGTCGCGGGGGGTGCTGGAGCCTATCCCAGCCGGCATCGGGCAGAAGGCAGGATACACCCTGGACAGGCTGCCAATCCATCGCAGGGCAGACAGACACAGACAGACAAACAGACACATGCACTCACACACTCACACACTCACACCCATGGGGCAATTTGTATCTGACATCCAATCAGCCTAACGTGCCGTCTGTGGACAGTGGGAGGAAACCGGAGCACCCGGAGGAAACCCACGCAGACACGGGGAGAACGTGCAAACTCCACACAGAAAGACCCGGGTCGCCCCAGCCGGGAATCGAACCCAGGCCGTCTTGCTGTGAGGCGGAAGTGCTACCCACTGCGCCACCGTGCCGCCCCTCCTTCATACACAATTCCTCAAATATTAATAAATTTAAAAATTCAACTGGACCCCAATGCATCATGGGAAAGCCTATGTCACAGTGTCACATGACACTGTGTGGGTCAGTGTGTGTTCCTATTTTATATATTAAAAAGTACACAGTAAATACACAGCCAATGCCAAAAAGGAGCTAAAATAACTCACTAAAGAGCTCATGACAAACATGTAATTGAAAGTAGGATGATATTGTAAAATAAGTAAACTTTTGTGAAAGAGATTAAAAAGTGAAAAAAAAAAAAAAAAATAAATAAATAAATTTGACTTATTTCCCTGAAGACCCAGTTTTTCCCATTAGATTTCCCTTGTGTTTTTGATTTCACATACTTTAGACAAGTAGCAGTTTCCCAGTGTTTAGTAATGACTACAGAGCCAATACATTAGAGCCTGGGAGACGGGGGCCTTTTAAAGCACGGTCCCAGTACGCTTTACTTCTTCATGGTGACTGCTCAGAATGACCCAAAAACGCCCAAAAACGCAAAACAACAACCCTAAAACATCTATTTCACCACAAACTAACACCACAATACCTTAGAAAAAATCCTTCATACACAATTCCTCAAATATTAATACATTTAAAAATTCAACTGCACCCCAATGCATCATGGGAAAGCCTATGTCACAGTGTCACATGACACTGTGTGGGTCAGTGTGTGTTCCTATTTTATATATTAAAAAGTACACAGTAAATACACAGCGAATGCCAAAAAGGAGCTAAAATAACTCACTAAAGAGCTCCTGACAAACATGTAATTGAAAGTAGGATGATATTGTAAAATAAGTAAACTTTTGTGAAAGAGATTAAAAAGTGAAAAAAAAATAAATAAATAAAAAAATAAATAAATAAATTTGACTTATTTCCCTGAAGACCCAGTTTTTCCCATTAGATTTCCCTTGTGTTTTTGATTTCACATACTTTAGACAAGTAGCAGTTTCCCAGTGTTTAGTAATGACTACAGAGCCAATACATTAGAGCCTGGGAGACGGGGGCCTTTTAAAGCACGGTCCCAGTACGCTTTACTTCTTCATGGTGACTGCTCAGAATGACCCAAAAACGCAAAACAACAACCCTAAAACATCTATTTCACCACAAACTAACACCACAATACCTTAGAAAAAATCCTTCATACACAATTCCTCAAATATTAATAAATTTAAAAATTCAACTGGACCCCAATGCATCATGGGAAAGCCTATGTCACAGTGTCACATGACACTGTGTGGGTCAGTGTGTGTTCCTATTTTATATATTAAAAAGTACACAGTAAATACACAGCCAATGCCAAAAAGGAGCTAAAATAACTCACTAAAGAGCTCATGACAAACATGTAATTGAAAGTAGGATGATATTGTAAAATAAGTAAACTTTTCTGAAAGAGATTAAAAAGTGAAAAAAAATAAATAAATAAATAAATTCGACTTATTTCCCTGAAGACCCAGTTTTTCCCATTAGATTTCCCTTGTGTTTTTGATTTCATATACTTTAGACAAGTAGCAGTTTCCCAGTGTTTAGTAATGACTACAGAGCCAATACATTAGAGCCTGGGAGACGGGGGCCTTTTAAAGCACGGTCCCAGTACGCTTTACTTCTTCATGGTGACTGCTCAGAATGACCCAAAAACGCCCAAAAACGCAAAACAACAACCCTAAAACATCTATTTCACCACAAACTAACACCACAATACCTTAGAAAAAATCCTTCATACACAATTCCTCAAATATTAATAAATTTAAAAATTCAACTGGACCCCAATGCATCATGGGAAAGCCTATGTCACAGTGTCACATGACACTGTGTGGGTCAGTGTGTGTTCCTATTTTATATATTAAAAAGTACACAGTAAATACACAGCCAATGCCAAAAAGGAGCTAAAATAACTCACTAAAGAGCTCATGACAAACATGTAATTGAAAGTAGGATGATATTGTAAAATAAGTAAACTTTTGTGAAAGAGATTAAAAAGTGAAAAAAAAAAAATAAATAAATAAATAAATTTGACTTATTTCCCTGAAGACCCAGTTTTTCCCATTAGATTTCCCTTGTGTTTTTGATTTCACATACTTTAGACAAGTAGCAGTTTCCCAGTGTTTAGTAATGACTACAGAGCCAATACATTAGAGCCTGGGAGACGGGGGCCTTTTAAAGCACGGTCCCAGTACGCTTTACTTCTTCATGGTGACTGCTCAGAATGACCCAAAAACGCCCAAAAACGCAAAACAACAACCCTAAAACATCTATTTCACCACAAACTAACACCACAATACCTTAGAAAAAATCCTTCATACACAATTCCTCAAATATTAATACATTTAAAAATTCAACTGCACCCCAATGCATCATGGGAAAGCCTATGTCACAGTGTCACATGACACTGTGTGGGTCAGTGTGTGTTCCTATTTTATATATTAAAAAGTACACAGTAAATACACAGCGAATGCCAAAAAGGAGCTAAAATAACTCACTAAAGAGCTCCTGACAAACATGTAATTGAAAGTAGGATGATATTGTAAAATAAGTAAACTTTTGTGAAAGAGATTAAAAAGTGAAAAAAAAAAAAATAAATAAAAAAATAAATAAATAAATTTGACTTATTTCCCTGAAGACCCAGTTTTTCCCATTAGATTTCCCTTGTGTTTTTGATTTCACATACTTTAGACAAGTAGCAGTTTCCCAGTGTTTAGTAATGACTACAGAGCCAATACATTAGAGCCTGGGAGACGGGGGCCTTTTAAAGCACGGTCCCAGTACGCTTTACTTCTTCATGGTGACTGCTCAGAATGACCCAAAAACGCAAAACAACAACCCTAAAACATCTATTTCACCACAAACTAACACCACAATACCTTAGAAAAAATCCTTCATACACAATTCCTCAAATATTAATAAATTTAAAAATTCAACTGGACCCCAATGCATCATGGGAAAGCCTATGTCACAGTGTCACATGACACTGTGTGGGTCAGTGTGTGTTCCTATTTTATATATTAAAAAGTACACAGTAAATACACAGCCAATGCCAAAAAGGAGCTAAAATAACTCACTAAAGAGCTCATGACAAACATGTAATTGAAAGTAGGATGATATTGTAAAATAAGTAAACTTTTCTGAAAGAGATTAAAAAGTGAAAAAAAATAAATAAATAAATAAATTCGACTTATTTCCCTGAAGACCCAGTTTTTCCCATTAGATTTCCCTTGTGTTTTTGATTTCATATACTTTAGACAAGTAGCAGTTTCCCAGTGTTTAGTAATGACTACAGAGCCAATACATTAGAGCCTGGGAGACGGGGGCCTTTTAAAGCACGGTCCCAGTACGCTTTACTTCTTCATGGTGACTGCTCAGAATGACCCAAAAACGCCCAAAAACGCAAAACAACAACCCTAAAACATCTATTTCACCACAAACTAACACCACAATACCTTAGAAAAAATCCTTCATACACAATTCCTCAAATATTAATAAATTTAAAAATTCAACTGGACCCCAATGCATCATGGGAAAGCCTATGTCACAGTGTCACATGACACTGTGTGGGTCAGTGTGTGTTCCTATTTTATATATTAAAAAGTACACAGTAAATACACAGCCAATGCCAAAAAGGAGCTAAAATAACTCACTAAAGAGCTCCTGACAAACATGTAATTGAAAGTAGGATGATATTGTAAAATAAGTAAACTTTTGTGAAAGAGATTAAAAAGTGAAAAAAAAAAATAAATAAATAAATAAATAAATTCGACTTATTTCCCTGAAGACCCAGTTTTTCCCATTAGATTTCCCTTGTGTTTTTGATTTCACATACTTTAGACAAGTAGCAGTTTCCCAGTGTTTAGTAATGACTACAGAGCCAATACATTAGAGCCTGGGAGACGGGGGCCTTTTAAAGCACGGTCCCAGTACGCTTTACTTCTTCATGGTGACTGCTCAGAATGACCCAAAAACGCAAAACAACAACCCTAAAACATCTATTTCACCACAAACTAACACCACAATACCTTAGAAAAAATCCTTCATACACAATTCCTCAAATATTAATAAATTTAAAAATTCAACTGGACCCCAATGCATCATGGGAAAGCCTATGTCACAGTGTCACATGACACTGTGTGGGTCAGTGTGTGTTCCTATTTTATATATTAAAAAGTACACAGTAAATACACAGCCAATGCCAAAAAGGAGCTAAAATAACTCACTAAAGAGCTCATGACAAACATGTAATTGAAAGTAGGATGATATTGTAAAATAAGTAAACTTTTCTGAAAGAGATTAAAAAGTGAAAAAAATAAATAAATAAATAAATTCGACTTATTTCCCTGAAGACCCAGTTTTTCCCATTAGATTTCCCTTGTGTTTTTGATTTCATATACTTTAGACAAGTAGCAGTTTCCCAGTGTTTAGTAATGACTACAGAGCCAATACATTAGAGCCTGGGAGACGGGGGCCTTTTAAAGCACGGTCCCAGTACGCTTTACTTCTTCATGGTGACTGCTCAGAATGACCGAAAAACGCCCAAAAACGCAAAACAACAACCCTAAAACATCTATTTCACCACAAACTAACACCACAATACCTTAGAAAAAATCCTTCATACACAATTCCTCAAATATTAATAAATTTCAAAATTCAACTGCACCCCAATGCATCATGGGAAAGCCTATGTCACAGTGTCACATGACACTGTGTGGGTCAGTGTGTGTTCCTATTTTATATATTAAAAAGTACACAGTAAATACACAGCCAATGCCAAAAAGGAGCTAAAATAACTCACTAAAGAGCTCATGACAAACATGTAATTGAAAGTAGGATGATATTGTAAAATAAGTAAACTTTTGTAAAAGAGATTAAAAAGTGAAAAAAAAATAATAAATAAATAAATAAATAAATAAATTCGACTTATTTCCCTGAAGACCCAGTTTTTCCCATTAGATTTCCCTTGTGTTTTTGATTTCACATACTTTAGACAAGTAGCAGTTTCCCAGTGTTTAGTAATGACTACAGAGCCAATACATTAGAGCCTGGGAGACGGGGGCCTTTTAAAGCACGGTCCCAGTACGCTTTACTTCTTCATGGTGACTGCTCAGAATGACCCAAAAACGCAAAACAACAACCCTAAAACATCTATTTCACCACAAACTAACACCACAATACCTTAGAAAAAATCCTTCATACACAATTCCTCAAATATTAATAAATTTCAAAATTCAACTGGACCCCAATGCATCATGGGAAAGCTTATGTCACAGTGTCACATGACACTGTGTGGGTCAGTGTGTGTTCCTATTTTATATATTAAAAAGTACACAGTAAATACACAGCCAATGCCAAAAAGGAGCTAAAATAACTCACTAAAGACCTCATGACAAACATGTAATTGAAAGTAGGATGATATTGTAAAATAAGTAAACTTTTGTGAAAGAGATTAAAAAGTGAAAAAAAAAAATAAATAAATAAATTTGACTTAATTCCCTGAAGACCCAGTTTTTCCCATTAGATTTCCCTTGTGTTTTTGATTTCACATACTTTAGACAAGTAGCATTTTCCCAGTGTTAAGTAATGACTACAGAGCCAATACATTAGAGCCTGGGAGATGGGGGCCTTTTAAAGCACGGTCCCAGTACGCTGTACTTCTTCATGGTGACTGCTCAGAATGACCCAAAAACGCAAAACAACAACCCTAAAACATCTATTTCACCACAAACTAACACCACAATACCTTAGAAAAAATCCTTCATACACAATTCCTCAAATATTAATAAATTTAAAAATTCAACTGCACCCCAATGCATCATGGGAAAGCCTATGTCACAGTGTCACATGACACTGTGTGGGTCAGTGTGTGTTCCTATTTTATATATTAAAAAGTACACAGTAAATACACAGCCAATGCCAAAAAGGAGCTAAAATAACTCACTAAAGAGCTCATGACAAACATGTAATTGAAAGTAGGATGATATTGTAAAATAAGTAAACTTTTGTGAAAGAGATTAAAAAGTGAAAAAAAAAATAATAAATAAATAAATTTGACTTATTTCCCTGAAGACCCAGTTTTTCCCATTAGATTTCCCTTGTGTTTTTGATTTCACATACTTTAGACAAGTAGCAGTTTCCCAGTGTTTAGTAATGACTACAGAGCCAATACATTAGAGCCTGGGAGACGGGGGCCTTTTAAAGCACGGTCCCAGTACGCTTTACTTCTTCATGGTGACTGCTCAGAATGACCCAAAAACGCAAAACAACAACCCTAAAACATCTATTTCACCACAAACTAACACCACAATACCTTAGAAAAAATCCTTCATACACAATTCCTCAAATATTAATAAATTTCAAAATTCAACTGCACCCCAATGCATCATGGGAAAGCCTATGTCACAGTGTCACATGACACTGTGTGGGTCAGTGTGTGTTCCTATTTTATATATTAAAAAGTACACAGTAAATACACAGCCAATGCCAAAAAGGAGCTAAAATAACTCACTAAAGAGCTCATGACAAACATGTAATTGAAAGTAGGATGATATTGTAAAATAAGTAAACTTTTGTGAAAGAGATTAAAAAGTGAAAAAAAAAAATTAAGTAAATAAATAAATAAATTTGACTTATTTCCCTGAAGACCCAGTTTTTCCCATTAGATTTCCCTTGTGTTTTTGATTTCACATACTTTAGACAAGCAGCAGTTTCCCAGTGTTTAGTAATGACTACAGAGCCAATACATTAGAGCCTGGGAGATGGGGGCCTTTTAAAGCACGCTTTACTTCTTCATGGTGACTGCTCAGAATGACCCAAAAACGCCCAAAAACGCAAAACAACAACCCGAAAACATCTATTTCACCACAAACTAACACCACAATACCTTAGAAAAAATCCTTCATACACAATTCCTCAAATATTAATAAATTTAAAAATTCAACTGCACCCCAATGCATCATGGGAAAGCCTATGTCACAGTGTCACATGACACTGTGTGGGTCAGTGTGTATTCCTATTTTATATATTAAAAAGTACACAGTAAATACACAGCCAATGACAAAAAGGAGCTAAAATAACTCACTAAAGAGCTCATGACAAACATGTAATTGAAAGTAGAATGATATTGTAAAATAAGTAAACTTTTGTGAAAGAGATTAAAAAGTGAAAAAAAAAAAATTAAGTAAATAAGTAAATAAATTTGACTTATTTCCCTGAAGACCCAGTTTTTCCCATTAGATTTCCCTTGTGTTTTTGATTTCACATACTTTAGACAAGTAGCAGTTTCCCAGTGTTTAGTAATGACTACAGAGCCAATACATTAGAGCCTGGGAGACGGGGGCCTTTTAAAGCACGGTCCCAGTACGCTTTACTTCTTCATGGTGACTGCTCAGAATGACCCAAAAACGCAAAACAACAACCCTAAAACATCTATTTCACCACAAACTAACACCACAATACCTTAGAAAAAATCCTTCATACACAATTCCTCAAATATTAATAAATTTCAAAATTCAACTGCACCCCAATGCATCATGGGAAAGCCTATGTCACAGTGTCACATGACACTGTGTGGGTCAGTGTGTGTTCCTATTTTATATATTAAAAAGTACACAGTAAATGCACAGCCAATGCCAAAAAGGAGCTAAAATAACTCACTAAAGAGCTCATGACAAACATGTAATTGAAAGTAGGATGATATTGTAAAATAAGTAAACTTTTGTGAAAGAGATTAAAAAGTGAAAAAAATAATAATAAATAAATAAATAAATAAATTTGACTTATTTCCCTGAAGACCCAGTTTTTCCCATTAGATTTCCCTTGTGTTTTTGATTTCACATACTTTAGACAAGCAGCAGTTTCCCAGTGTTTAGTAATGACTACAGAGCCAATACATTAGAGCCTGGGAGATGGGGGCCTTTTAAAGCACGCTTTACTTCTTCATGGTGACTGCTCAGAATGACCCAAAAACGCCCAAAAACGCAAAACAACAACCCTAAAACATCTATTTCACCACAAACTAACACCACAATACCTTAGAAAAAATCCTTCATACACAATTCCTCAAATATTAATAAATTTAAAAATTCAACTGCACCCCAATGCATCATGGGAAAGCCTATGTCACAGTGTCACATGACACTGTGTGGGTCAGTGTGTGTTCCTATTTTATATATTAAAAAGTACACAGTAAATACACAGCCAATGCCAAAAAGGAGCTAAAATAACTCACTAAAGAGCTCATGACAAACATGTAATTGAAAGTAGAATGATATTGTAAAATAAGTAAACTTTTGTGAAAGAGATTAAAAAGTGAAAAAAAAAAAATTAAGTAAATAAGTAAATAAATTTGACTTATTTCCCTGAAGACCCAGTTTTTCCCATTAGATTTCCCTTGTGTTTTTGATTTCACATACTTTAGACAAGTAGCAGTTTCCCAGTGTTTAGTAATGACTACAGAGCCAATACATTAGAGCCTGGGAGACGGGGGCCTTTTAAAGCACGGTCCCAGTACGCTTTACTTCTTCATGGTGACTGCTCAGAATGACCCAAAAACGCCCAAAAACGCAAAACAACAACCCTAAAACATCTATTTCACCACAAACTAACACCACAATACCTTAGAAAAAATCCTTCATACACAATTCCTCAAATATTAATAAATTTCAAAATTCAACTGCACCCCAATGCATCATGGGAAAGCCTATGTCACAGTGTCACATGACACTGTGTGGGTCAGTGTGTGTTCCTATTTTATATATTAAAAAGTACACAGTAAATGCACAGCCAATGCCAAAAAGGAGCTAAAATAACTCACTAAAGAGCTCATGACAAACATGTAATTGAAAGTAGGATGATATTGTAAAATAAGTAAACTTTTGTGAAAGAGATTAAAGAGTGAAAAAAAAAAAAATAAATAAATAAATAAATAAATTTGACTTATTTCCCTGAAGACCCAGTTTTTCCCATTAGATTTCCCTTGTGTTTTTGATTTCACATACTTTAGACAAGCAGCAGTTTCCCAGTGTTTAGTAATGACTACAGAGCCAATACATTAGAGCCTGGGAGATGGGGGCCTTTTAAAGCACGCTTTACTTCTTCATGGTGACTGCTCAGAATGACCCAAAAACGCCCAAAAACGCAAAACAACAACCCTAAAACATCTATTTCACCACAAACTAACACCACAATACCTTAGAAAAAATCCTTCATACACAATTCCTCAAATATTAATAAATTTCAAAATTCAACTGCACCCCAATGCATCATGGGAAAGCCTATGTCACAGTGTCACATGACACTGTGTGGGTCAGTGTGTGTTCCTATTTTATATATTAAAAAGTACACAGTAAATACACAGCCAATGCCAAAAAGGAGCTAAAATAACTCACTAAAGAGCTCATGACAAACATGTAATTGAAAGTAGGATGATATTGTAAAATAAGTAAACTTTTGTAAAAGAGATTAAAAAGTGAAAAAAAATAAATAATAAATAAATAAATAAATTCAACTTATTTCCCTGAAGACCCAGTTTTTCCCATTAGATTTCCCTTGTGTTTTTGATCTCACATACTTTAGACAAGTAGCAGTTTCCCAGTGTTTAGTAATGACTACAGAGCCAATACATTAGAGCCTGGGAGACGGGGGCCTTTTAAAGCACGGTCCCAGTACGCTTTACTTCTTCATGGTGACTGCTCAGAATGACCCAAAAACGCCCAAAAACGCAAAACAACAACCCTAAAACATCTATTTCACCACAAACTAACACCACAATACCTTAGAAAAAATCCTTCATACACAATTCCTCAAATATTAATAAATTTAAAAATTCAACTGCACCCCAATGCATCATGGGAAAGCCTATGTCACAGTGTCACATGACACTGTGTGGGTCAGTGTGTGTTCCTATTTTATATATTAAAAAGTACACAGTAAATGCACAGCCAATGCCAAAAAGGAGCTAAAATAACTCACTAAAGAGCTCATGACAAACATGTAATTGAAAGTAGGATGATATTGTAAAATAAGTAAACTTTTGTGAAAGAGATTAAAAAGTGAAAAAAAAAATAAATAAATAAATAAATAAATAAATAAATTTGACTTATTTCCCTGAAGACCCAGTTTTTTCCATTAGATTTCCCTTGTGTTTTTGATTTCACATACTTTAGACAAGCAGCAGTTTCCCAGTGTTTAGTAATGACTACAGAGCCAATACATTAGAGCCTGGGAGATGGGGGCCTTTTAAAGCACGCTTTACTTCTTCATGGTGACTGCTCAGAATGACCCAAAAACGCCCAAAAACGCAAAACAACAACCCTAAAACATCTATTTCACCACAAACTAACACCACAATACCTTAGAAAAAATCCTTCATACACAATTCCTCAAATATTAATAAATTTAAAAATTCAACTGCACCCCAATGCATCATGGGAAAGCCTATGTCACAGTGTCACATGACACTGTGTGGGTCAGTGTGTGTTCCTATTTTATATATTAAAAAGTACACAGTAAATACACAGCCAATGCCAAAAAGGAGCTAAAATAACTCACTAAAGAGCTCATGACAAACATGTAATTGAAAGTAGAATGATATTGTAAAATAAGTAAACTTTTGTGAAAGAGATTAAAAAGTGAAAAAAAAAAAATTAAGTAAATAAGTAAATAAATTTGACTTATTTCCCTGAAGACCCAGTTTTTCCCATTAGATTTCCCTTGTGTTTTTGATTTCACATACTTTAGACAAGTAGCAGTTTCCCAGTGTTTAGTAATGACTACAGAGCCAATACATTAGAGCCTGGGAGACGGGGGCCTTTTAAAGCACGGTCCCAGTACGCTTTACTTCTTCATGGTGACTGCTCAGAATGACCCAAAAACGCAAAACAACAACCCTAAAACATCTATTTCACCACAAACTAACACCACAATACCTTAGAAAAAATCCTTCATACACAATTCCTCAAATATTAATAAATTTAAAAATTCAACTGCACCCCAATGCATCATGGGAAAGCCTATGTCACAGTGTCACATGACACTGTGTGGGTCAGTGTGTGTTCCTATTTTATATATTAAAAAGTACACAGTAAATGCACAGCCAATGCCAAAAAGGAGCTAAAATAACTCACTAAAGAGCTCATGACAAACATGTAATTGAAAGTAGAATGATATTGTAAAATAAGTAAACTTTTGTGAAAGAGATTAAAAAGTGAAAAAAAAAAATTAAGTAAATAAGTAAATAAATTTGACTTATTTCCCTGAAGACCCAGTTTTTCCCATTAGATTTCCCTTGTGTTTTTGATTTCACATACTTTAGACAAGTAGCAGTTTCCCAGTGTTTAGTAATGACTACAGAGCCAATACATTAGAGCCTGGGAGACGGGGGCCTTTTAAAGCACGGTCCCAGTACGCTTTACTTCTTCATGGTGACTGCTCAGAATGACCCAAAAACGCCCAAAAACGCAAAACAACAACCCTAAAACATCTATTTCACCACAAACTAACACCACAATACCTTAGAAAAAATCCTTCATACACAATTCCTCAAATATTAATAAATTTAAAAATTCAACTGCACCCCAATGCATCATGGGAAAGCCTATGTCACAGTGTCACATGACACTGTGTGGGTCAGTGTGTGTTCCTATTTTATATATTAAAAAGTACACAGTAAATGCACAGCCAATGCCAAAAAGGAGCTAAAATAACTCACTAAAGAGCTCATGACAAACATGTAATTGAAAGTAGGATGATATTGTAAAATAAGTAAACTTTTGTGAAAGAGATTAAAAAGTGAAAAAAAAAATAATAAATAAATAAATAAATAAATTTGACTTATTTCCCTGAAGACCCAGTTTTTCCCATTAGATTTCCCTTGTGTTTTTGATTTCACATACTTTAGACAAGCAGCAGTTTCCCAGTGTTTAGTAATGACTACAGAGCCAATACATTAGAGCCTGGGAGATGGGGGCCTTTTAAAGCACGCTTTACTTCTTCATGGTGACTGCTCAGAATGACCCAAAAACGCCCAAAAACGCAAAACAACAACCCTAAAACATCTATTTCACCACAAACTAACACCACAATACCTTAGAAAAAATCCTTCATACACAATTCCTCAAATATTAATAAATTTAAAAATTCAACTGCACCCCAATGCATCATGGGAAAGCCTATGTCACAGTGTCACATGACACTGTGTGGGTCAGTGTGTGTTCCTATTTTATATATTAAAAAGTACACAGTAAATACACAGCCAATGCCAAAAAGGAGCTAAAATAACTCACTAAAGAGCTCATGACAAACATGTAATTGAAAGTAGAATGATATTGTAAAATAAGTAAACTTTTGTGAAAGAGATTAAAAAGTGAAAAAAAAAAAATTAAGTAAATAAGTAAATAAATTTGACTTATTTCCCTGAAGACCCAGTTTTTCCCATTAGATTTCCCTTGTGTTTTTGATTTCACATACTTTAAACAAGCAGCAGTTTCCCAGTGTTTAGTAATGACTACAGAGCCAATACATTAGAGCCTGGGAGACGGGGGCCTTTTAAAGCACGGTCCCAGTACGCTTTACTTCTTCATGGTGACTGCTCAGAATGACCCAAAAACGCCCAAAAACGCAAAACAACAACCCTAAAACATCTATTTCACCACAAACTAACACCACAATACCTTAGAAAAAATCCTTCATACACAATTCCTCAAATATTAATAAATTTCAAAATTCAACTGCACCCCAATGCATCATGGGAAAGCCTATGTCACAGTGTCACATGACACTGTGTGGGTCAGTGTGTGTTCCTATTTTATATATTAAAAAGTACACAGTAAATACACAGCCAATGCCAAAAAGGAGCTAAAATAACTCACTAAAGAGCTCATGACAAACATGTAATTGAAAGTAGGATGATATTGTAAAATAAGTAAACTTTTGTAAAAGAGATTAAAAAGTGAAAAAAAATAAATAATAAATAAATAAATAAATTCAACTTATTTCCCTGAAGACCCAGTTTTTCCCATTAGATTTCCCTTGTGTTTTTGATTTCACATACTTTAGACAAGTAGCAGTTTCCCAGTGTTTAGTAATGACTACAGAGCCAATACATTAGAGCCTGGGAGACGGGGGCCTTTTAAAGCACGGTCCCAGTACGCTTTACTTCTTCATGGTGACTGCTCAGAATGACCCAAAAACGCCCAAAAACGCAAAACAACAACCCTAAAACATCTATTTCACCACAAACTAACACCACAATACCTTAGAAAAAATCCTTCATACACAATTCCTCAAATATTAATAAATTAAAAAATTCAACTGCACCCCAATGCATCATGGGAAAGCCTATGTCACAGTGTCACATGACACTGTGTGGGTCAGTGTGTGTTCCTATTTTATATATTAAAAAGTACACAGTAAATGCACAGCCAATGCCAAAAAGGAGCTAAAATAACTCACTAAAGAGCTCATGACAAACATGTAATTGAAAGTAGGATGATATTGTAAAATAAGTAAACTTTTGTGAAAGAGATTAAAAAGTGAAAAAAAAAAAAAATAAATAAATAAATAAATAAATTTGACTTATTTCCCTGAAGACCCAGTTTTTCCCATTAGATTTCCCTTGTGTTTTTGATTTCACATACTTTAGACAAGCAGCAGTTTCCCAGTGTTTAGTAATGACTACAGAGCCAATACATTAGAGCCTGGGAGATGGGGGCCTTTTAAAGCACGCTTTACTTCTTCATGGTGACTGCTCAGAATGACCCAAAAACGCCCAAAAACGCAAAACAACAACCCTAAAACATCTATTTCACCACAAACTAACACCACAATACCTTAGAAAAAATCCTTCATACACAATTCCTCAAATATTAATAAATTTAAAAATTCAACTGCACCCCAATGCATCATGGGAAAGCCTATGTCACAGTGTCACATGACACTGTGTGGGTCAGTGTGTGTTCCTATTTTATATATTAAAAAGTACACAGTAAATGCACAGCCAATGCCAAAAAGGAGCTAAAATAACTCACTAAAGAGCTCATGACAAACATGTAATTGAAAGTAGGATGATATTGTAAAATAAGTAAACTTTTGTGAAAGAGATTAAAAAGTGAAAAAAAAAATTAAGTAAATAAGTAAATAAATTTGACTTATTTCCCTGAAGACCCAGTTTTTCCCATTAGATTTCCCTTGTGTTTTTGATTTCACATACTTTAGACAAGTAGCAGTTTCCCAGTGTTTAGTAATGACTACAGAGCCAATACATTAGAGCCTGGGAGACGGGGGCCTTTTAAAGCACGGTCCCAGTACGCTTTACTTCTTCATGGTGACTGCTCAGAATGACCCAAAAACGCCCAAAAACGCAAAACAACAACCCTAAAACATCTATTTCACCACAAAATAACACCACAATACCTTAGAAAAAATCCTTCATACACAATTCCTCAAATATTAATAAATTTAAAAATTCAACTGCACCCCAATGCATCATGGGAAAGCCTATGTCACAGTGTCACATGACACTGTGTGGGTCAGTGTGTGTTCCTATTTTATATATTAAAAAGTACACAGTAAATGCACAGCCAATGCCAAAAAGGAGCTAAAATAACTCACTAAAGAGCTCATGACAAACATGTAATTGAAAGTAGGATGATATTGTAAAATAAGTAAACTTTTGTGAAAGAGATTAAAAAGTGAAAAAAAAAATAATAAATAAATAAATAAATAAATTTGACTTATTTCCCTGAAGACCCAGTTTTTCCCATTAGATTTCCCTTGTGTTTTTGATTTCACATACTTTAGACAAGCAGCAGTTTCCCAGTGTTTAGTAATGACTACAGAGCCAATACATTAGAGCCTGGGAGATGGGGGCCTTTTAAAGCACGCTTTACTTCTTCATGGTGACTGCTCAGAATGACCCAAAAACGCCCAAAAACGCAAAACAACAACCCTAAAACATCTATTTCACCACAAACTAACACCACAATACCTTAGAAAAAATCCTTCATACACAATTCCTCAAATATTAATAAATTTAAAAATTCAACTGCACCCCAATGCATCATGGGAAAGCCTATGTCACAGTGTCACATGACACTGTGTGGGTCAGTGTGTGTTCCTATTTTATATATTAAAAAGTACACAGTAAATACACAGCCAATGCCAAAAAGGAGCTAAAATAACTCACTAAAGAGCTCATGACAAACATGTAATTGAAAGTAGAATGATATTGTAAAATAAGTAAACTTTTGTGAAAGAGATTAAAAAGTGAAAAAAAAAAATTAAGTAAATAAGTAAATAAATTTGACTTATTTCCCTGAAGACACAGTTTTTCCCATTAGATTTCCCTTGTGTTTTTGATTTCACATACTTTAGACAAGCAGCAGTTTCCCAGTGTTTAGTAATGACTACAGAGCCAATACATTAGAGCCTGGGAGATGGGGGCCTTTTAAAGCACGCTTTACTTCTTCATGGTGACTGCTCAGAATGACCCAAAAACGCCCAAAAACGCAAAACAACAACCCTAAAACATCTATTTCACCACAAACTAACACCACAATACCTTAGAAAAAATCCTTCATACACAATTCCTCAAATATTAATAAATTTAAAAATTCAACTGCACCCCAATGCATCATGGGAAAGCCTATGTCACAGTGTCACATGACACTGTGTGGGTCAGTGTGTGTTCCTATTTTATATATTAAAAAGTACACAGTAAATGCACAGCCAATGCCAAAAAGGAGCTAAAATAACTCACTAAAGAGCTCATGACAAACATGTAATTGAAAGTAGGATGATATTGTAAAATAAGTAAACTTTTGTGAAAGAGATTAAAAAGTGAAAAAAAAAATAATAAATAAATAAATAAATAAATTTGACTTATTTCCCTGAAGACCCAGTTTTTCCCATTAGATTTCCCTTGTGTTTTTGATTTCACATACTTTAGACAAGCAGCAGTTTCCCAGTGTTTAGTAATGACTACAGAGCCAATACATTAGAGCCTGGGAGATGGGGGCCTTTTAAAGCACGCTTTACTTCTTCATGGTGACTGCTCAGAATGACCCAAAAACGCCCAAAAACGCAAAACAACAACCCTAAAACATCTATTTCACCACAAACTAACACCACAATACCTTAGAAAAAATCCTTCATACACAATTCCTCAAATATTAATAAATTTAAAAATTCAACTGCACCCCAATGCATCATGGGAAAGCCTATGTCACAGTGTCACATGACACTGTGTGGGTCAGTGTGTGTTCCTATTTTATATATTAAAAAGTACACAGTAAATACACAGCCAATGCCAAAAAGGAGCTAAAATAACTCACTAAAGAGCTCATGACAAACATGTAATTGAAAGTAGAATGATATTGTAAAATAAGTAAACTTTTGTGAAAGAGATTAAAAAGTGAAAAAAAAAAATTAAGTAAATAAGTAAATAAATTTGACTTATTTCCCTGAAGACACAGTTTTTCCCATTAGATTTCCCTTGTGTTTTTGATTTCACATACTTTAGACAAGCAGCAGTTTCCCAGTGTTTAGTAATGACTACAGAGCCAATACATTAGAGCCTGGGAGATGGGGGCCTTTTAAAGCACGCTTTACTTCTTCATGGTGACTGCTCAGAATGACCCAAAAACGCCCAAAAACGCAAAACAACAACCCTAAAACATCTATTTCACCACAAACTAACACCACAATACCTTAGAAAAAATCCTTCATACACAATTCCTCAAATATTAATACATTTAAAAATTCAACTGCACCCCAATGCATCATGGGAAAGCCTATGTCACAGTGTCACATGACACTGTGTGGGTCAGTGTGTGTTCCTATTTTATATATTAAAAAGTACACAGTAAATACACAGCCAATGCCAAAAAGGAGCTAAAATAACTCACTAAAGAGCTCATGACAAACATGTAATTGAAAGTAGAATGATATTGTAAAATAAGTAAACTTTTGTGAAAGAGATTAAAAAGTGAAAAAAAAAAATTAAGTAAATAAGTAAATAAATTTGACTTATTTCCCTGAAGACCCAGTTTTTCCCATTAGATTTCCCTTGTGTTTTTGATTTCACATACTTTAGACAAGTAGCAGTTTCCCAGTGTTTAGTAATGACTACAGAGCCAATACATTAGAGCCTGGGAGACGGGGGCCTTTTAAAGCACGGTCCCAGTACGCTTTACTTCTTCATGGTGACTGCTCAGAATGACCCAAAAACGCCCAAAAACGCAAAACAACAACCCTAAAACATCTATTTCACCACAAACTAACACCACAATACCTTAGAAAAAATCCTTCATACACAATTCCTCAAATATTAATAAATTTAAAAATTCAACTGCACCCCAATGCATCATGGGAAAGCCTATGTCACAGTGTCACATGACACTGTGTGGGTCAGTGTGTGTTCCTATTTTATATATTAAAAAGTACACAGTAAATGCACAGCCAATGCCAAAAAGGAGCTAAAATAACTCACTAAAGAGCTCATGACAAACATGTAATTGAAAGTAGGATGATATTGTAAAATAAGTAAACTTTTGTGAAAGAGATTAAAAAGTGAAAAAAAAAATTAAGTAAATAAGTAAATAAATTTGACTTATTTCCCTGAAGACCCAGTTTTTCCCATTAGATTTCCCTTGTGTTTTTGATTTCACATACTTTAGACAAGTAGCAGTTTCCCAGTGTTTAGTAATGACTACAGAGCCAATACATTAGAGCCTGGGAGACGGGGGCCTTTTAAAGCACGGTCCCAGTACGCTTTACTTCTTCATGGTGACTGCTCAGAATGACCCAAAAACGCCCAAAAACGCAAAACAACAACCCTAAAACATCTATTTCACCACAAACTAACACCACAATACCTTAGAAAAAATCCTTCATACACAATTCCTCAAATATTAATAAATTTAAAAATTCAACTGCACCCCAATGCATCATGGGAAAGCCTATGTCACAGTGTCACATGACACTGTGTGGGTCAGTGTGTGTTCCTATTTTATATATTAAAAAGTACACAGTAAATACACAGCCAATGCCAAAAAGGAGCTAAAATAACTCACTAAAGAGCTCATGACAAACATGTAATTGAAAGTAGAATGATATTGTAAAATAAGTAAACTTTTGTGAAAGAGATTAAAAAGTGAAAAAAAAAAATTAAGTAAATAAGTAAATAAATTTGACTTATTTCCCTGAAGACCCAGTTTTTCCCATTAGATTTCCCTTGTGTTTTTGATTTCACATACTTTAGACAAGCAGCAGTTTCCCAGTGTTTAGTAATGACTACAGAGCCAATACATTAGAGCCTGGGAGACGGGGGCCTTTTAAAGCACGGTCCCAGTACGCTTTACTTCTTCATGGTGACTGCTCAGAATGACCCAAAAACGCCCAAAAACGCAAAACAACAACCCTAAAACATCTATTTCACCACAAACTAACACCACAATACCTTAGAAAAAATCCTTCATACACAATTCCTCAAATATTAATAAATTTAAAAATTCAACTGCACCCCAATGCATCATGGGAAAGCCTATGTCACAGTGTCACATGACACTGTGTGGGTCAGTGTGTGTTCCTATTTTATATATTAAAAAGTACACAGTAAATGCACAGCCAATGCCAAAAAGGAGCTAAAATAACTCACTAAAGAGCTCATGACAAACATGTAATTGAAAGTAGGATGATATTGTAAAATAAGTAAACTTTTGTGAAAGAGATTAAAAAGTGAAAAAAAAAAAAAAAAAAAATAAATAAATAAATTTGACTTATTTCCCTGAAGACCCAGTTTTTCCCATTAGATTTCCCTTGTGTTTTTAATTTCACATACTTTAGACAAGCAGCAGTTTCCCAGTGTTTAGTAATGACTACAGAGCCAATACATTAGAGCCTGGGAGATGGGGGCCTTTTAAAGCACGCTTTACTTCTTCATGGTGACTGCTCAGAATGACCCAAAAACGCCCAAAAACGCAAAACAACAACCCTAAAACATCTATTTCACCACAAACTAACACCACAATACCTTAGAAAAAATCCTTCATACACAATTCCTCAAATATTAATAAATTTAAAAATTCAACTGCACCCCAATGCATCATGGGAAAGCCTATGTCACAGTGTCACATGACACTGTGTGGGTCAGTGTGTGTTCCTATTTTATATATTAAAAAGTACACAGTAAATGCACAGCCAATGCCAAAAAGGAGCTAAAATAACTCACTAAAGAGCTCATGACAAACATGTAATTGAAAGTAGGATGATATTGTAAAATAAGTAAACTTTTGTGAAAGAGATTAAAAAGTGAAAAAAAAAATAATAAATAAATAAATAAATAAATTTGACTTATTTCCCTGAAGACCCAGTTTTTCCCATTAGATTTCCCTTGTGTTTTTGATTTCACATACTTTAGACAAGCAGCAGTTTCCCAGTGTTTAGTAATGACTACAGAGCCAATACATTAGAGCCTGGGAGATGGGGGCCTTTTAAAGCACGCTTTACTTCTTCATGGTGACTGCTCAGAATGACCCAAAAACGCCCAAAAACGCAAAACAACAACCCTAAAACATCTATTTCACCACAAACTAACACCACAATACCTTAGAAAAAATCCTTCATACACAATTCCTCAAATATTAATAAATTTAAAAATTCAACTGCACCCCAATGCATCATGGGAAAGCCTATGTCACAGTGTCACATGACACTGTGTGGGTCAGTGTGTGTTCCTATTTTATATATTAAAAAGTACACAGTAAATACACAGCCAATGCCAAAAAGGAGCTAAAATAACTCACTAAAGAGCTCATGACAAACATGTAATTGAAAGTAGAATGATATTGTAAAATAAGTAAACTTTTGTGAAAGAGATTAAAAAGTGAAAAAAAAAAAATTAAGTAAATAAGTAAATAAATTTGACTTATTTCCCTGAAGACCCAGTTTTTCCCATTAGATTTCCCTTGTGTTTTTGATTTCACATACTTTAGACAAGTAGCAGTTTCCCAGTGTTTAGTAATGACTACAGAGCCAATACATTAGAGCCTGGGAGACGGGGGCCTTTTAAAGCACGGTCCCAGTACGCTTTACTTCTTCATGGTGACTGCTCAGAATGACCCAAAAACGCCCAAAAACGCAAAACAACAACCCTAAAACATCTATTTCACCACAAACTAACACCACAATACCTTAGAAAAAATCCTTCATACACAATTCCTCAAATATTAATAAATTTAAAAATTCAACTGCACCCCAATGCATCATGGGAAAGCCTATGTCACAGTGTCACATGACACTGTGTGGGTCAGTGTGTGTTCCTATTTTATATATTAAAAAGTACACAGTAAATACACAGCCAATGCCAAAAAGGAGCTAAAATAACTCACTAAAGAGCTCATGACAAACATGTAATTGAAAGTAGGATGATATTGTAAAATAAGTAAACTTTTGTAAAAGAGATTAAAAAGTGAAAAAAAAATAATAATAAATAAATAAATAAATTCAACTTATTTCCCTGAAGACCCAGTTTTTCCCATTAGATTTCCCTTGTGTTTTTGATTTCACATACTTTAGACAAGTAGCAGTTTCCCAGTGTTTAGTAATGACTACAGAGCCAATACATTAGAGACTGGGAGACGGGGGCCTTTTAAAGCACGGTCCCAGTACGCTTTACTTCTTCATGGTGACTGCTCAGAATGACCCAAAAACGCAAAACAACAACCCTAAAACATCTATTTCACCACAAACTAACACCACAATACCTTAGAAAAAATCCTTCATACACAATTCCTCAAATATTAATAAATTTTTGCTTTTTGGCTAAATGGGAGTTGCCTAAATACGAAATATGAAAAATGAAATAGTTACTGGCTGATCAGGCTCATCTATGGAAGCCCATTCCCGCCACCTAAAAAATAAAAATACTCCAGCAATTTTTTTTTATTATTATTAAGTAAATTGCTATCTCAATATTTTGAGATACTAAGTCAATATTTTGAGATACTATCTCAATATTTTGAGATACTAAGTCAATATTTTGAGATACTATCTCAATATTTTGAGATACTAAGTCAATATTTTGAGATAGTAAGTCAATATTTTGAGATACTATCTCAATATTTTGAGATACTAAGTCAATATTTTGAGATACCTTAAATGCTGGCTGAATATACATGCGGCCACCTGTAGATAATGACCTGGGAATTAGGCCAAAAGTGAGAGCAATAACGTTTTAATTCATATTTAATTTTATTTACATTATATTTCACTCAGAGTTAAACTCTGTCCCTCGCATTGTGTTCTCCCCTTTATTCAGAGCGTTTTCACAGCACTTTGCTTACATGCTGTTTTTTACTGTTAAAATGCGACATCTACAGGCGGCCGCATGAATGTTCAGCCAGCATTTAAGGTGGAACGGAAATCTGAATAAGACACTGGCGAATAAGAAGCTAACTTCAGCCTCGTCCAAGATCCGGAGGCTTATTTTGATATTGTGTGATTCCTCTAAAAGTTCCAATATTTCATGATTTGTGAATCCACGTCTGAAGTAGTCCTCAATGATGGTATCCATTTTGCATCTTTGTCTCACCTGCTTCTGTCTCTGTACAGCCTACTAGTATCTCAAAATATTGAGATAGTATCTCAAAATATTGACTTAGTATCTCAAAATATTGACTTAGTATCTCAAAATATTGAGATAGTATCTCAAAATATTGACTTAGTATCTCAAAATATTGACTTAGTATCTCAAAATATTGAGATAGCAGTTTACTTAATAATAATAAAAAAACATTTTGCTGGATTATTTATTTTTTTTAGGTGGCGGGAATGGGCTTCCATACTCATCAGGGCAAGTTAAACATTACATAATTTTTTTCCCTCAAACCTTGACTACCTATATAAGCTAGCTAATTCCAATGTTAATCTATCTCACTAGACACCAGCTGCATTTTATTAAACACACAGTAGGTTTGTTCTGTGTGTTTTGATTCGTATCTTTTTAACCAGCTATCAGAAACAATCTAATCACAGTTTACATGGTTTGCTCCGTTACCTTCCTCTTAGAAAAATCGTTGTATATCCATATTAGTTTTAAACATGAGCTGCTGCTGCTGCAACACGCTGCCTAAAGTCACAGGAAGGTGGGACCCACTCACACTCTCACCCGTAAAACCAGCAAGCTGATTGGATGTTTCTACTGAAGGCGGTACTTTATCCTTCTGCCGACTCCATCATTGGCGTTAAGACGTTTCACATTTACATAGCAGTCAGTGGCCTGGCTTCCAATTAATACTTAATCATTAATTTATAATTTTTTCAAATATAAATATGTACAGGAATATACTTGAAGACGGCGGTATGTTTCCAGGTCAAACGGGTATGACACACATACACTTACAAAAAAAAAAAAAAGACCAAAGGACACTTTTGGCAGTAGGAGCCAAACGGGCATGTGCTCCAACCACCTCCGCCCCCCCCTCCCCCCCTACGTTCATTGAACTCATCACAATGAAAGCACCGTTCCCTCTCAATGATAGTATCTCCGCCACCAGATTTGCGGGTGAATCACTGATTCACAGATCACACAGCAGTTACCCTGCCCGCCTGCACGGTCGCTGCTGAGCTCAACTACTGAACTAAGAAAGGAACGAATCAGCTGAGGGAGTGATTCTATTCAGTAAATGAGTCTTTCCAGTCAAATGATTCGTTCGCAAACGACACAACACTACTGTAGACGTTAATCCTGCTCTTTCATTGGCTGCAGCTGTAGCCCGTCCTCCTTCTCCGTCCCTTCGGCTGGAAGACAAACAACAACTGTCAGAGAAATGGAGAAATGACGGCGGAAAAATAAGACATTACCCTCTGCACATGGAGTTTACAGCCGCTTCTTTTAAAACAGACTGAATTCAGGGAGATATTTAAGCTCAAATGTTCAGAGGAATCGAGACAGCGTTTCACCCAGTTGAGCTGTAGCTACTGTAGGCTTAGCTCTGAGCTAAGCTAGCTACGCTAAGCAGCGCTAACAGCTAGCTAACTACCAAGTTAACGTTGGAGAGAGTTTTATCTATATTTATTCATTTTTTTATGTATAAGGACCCCACCCTTTGTTTACATTATTAGTATCATTATTTTTGGCGTAGTTCTTGAACGTAGCTAGCCAACTATGGCGCAGAACAGTGGAGCTGGGGATGCTAGCGGGGCCACAGGAAAGCGCTGCCCAAGTTCGGGCCTCCGGAGTCGGCATCGGTCGGGAGAGAGGGACGGTCAGGTTCGGGCTGTGAAAGCCATGCTGCTGGAGAGACTGGGACCGTATGAGCGGCTGGTGACCTACATGCAGGCGGTGCTGGTGTGGGAGAGACCTTTCCACAGTGTGCTGTTCCACACTTTGGTCAACGTTGTGTTCTGGTGAGTTTTAGCTAACCTATTAATACAGTAACACTGAGTTAGTTGACCAGGTATGTTTGTTACCTAAATAACTAGCTAGGCTAACTTATTTACCCATGTTGTTAATATTATGGTCACTATAGATACAAATGTATGTTAGCTAACTTACACACTGGGTATGTTATTTTGTGTATAACTATTAAACTAGTTGTGTATATCTAGTAAATTAGCTCTTTGAAGCTCGTCCATTACCAGTTTAATGTCAATAAATGGAAAAATATCTACATGTAAGCTTACGTTATCTGGCTAGCTAACAGTGTAGCTACTGTGTTAGCTAGCTAGCTAGCATCGCTGTCAACGTGTAGGTTCAGAAACGCTTCTAGCTAAACAGTGATCGTCGATACCAGAGGTGGCCAATTAAAATTAAAGGACTAATCAGGTGTGACTATTTTGGAGAGCCGGTGTTCTGTCGAGTTATGCTACCTTGTCAAACCGTGCTACCCTAATGTATATATATAACTTTAAAAATACAAAAGAAGCACCATATTAGAGCATGTTATCAGTACAAATTTAAGTAGATTTAAGTAGAAAATTTTTGGAGTGCTTAAATCATGGTAAAGTTATGGATGTGAGGGGTCATATCAAACTAATTTTATATATTTTTTATTGTATTTATTATTACTATTATTGATTTTCATTAGCAATTATATGCAATAACAGTGAGTGCAGGTTGTATAACGCACAAAAAAAAATAGAGAAAAAAGATTTATTATAAAAAAAAAAGTCAGCACATACCCAGTGCCTTTAGGAAGCATGGATCAATGGGTAGCATAACTAAGACAACACTAGACTGTTTGGTTTAGGGCTGGACCATATGGAAAAAATCTATATTGTGATATTTTTCTTAATTTCAAAGGATACTTTGTACAGTTCCAATATTGATGTAAACAGTATAAAATGTTCTATCATGCACTGAGAGAGCTCAAAAGCTTGGTCAAATATCTCAATATTTAAAGATATTTTCACTTTGATATAGGAATTATATTAGTGTCTGCCAATGTTTTATTTTCTTTTGCCAATATTTCAAGCTAATACTTTGCACCGATGTATTTATTGTATGCTGGAAAAGGACTAAGTGACTTCAATTAGACAACACTAGCTTTGCTAATTTAAAATCCATTGATTTTAAAATTAAACTAGTTTTAAATATTTTTTTCTAGTTTTTAAGTTATAGGGCCCTATTTTACATCCTGTGCAAGATGTGTCCAGTGCTCATTGCTATGTTTCACCCTGCACCTTTGTCATTAAATAGTAAAGATGCTTGCGAATATATCTATGCTGATGACGTGGTGTATTGCCACTGACTTATTAACACTGAAAACCATGTCCATACCTTTCATACCTTTCATGGTAAGACAATGCACGTACACCACCAGACCACCAGACTTTCCCCATGGGTGAGATGTTGGTCATTAAAAGAGAATGTAAAAATTGTATTATTCATAATGCAATTTTGACACAATAATAATAATAACACAGATTCACATTATGTCAAAAAAAGTGGCAGGGAAACCTGAACATTTAACTGTTTCTTTAAGGTCATGGTCACTATAAATACAAGTGTATGTTTCATAGGTTAGATTCTGGATAAATAGCTTTTTGAAGCACGTTCATGCCCGTTTATAATGAACTTTTGGCACAGTGAAAATAACAACTGTCTGAGTCACATTATGGATGAGCTTTGGAACCAAACACAAGACCCCAAACAGATAGAAACCATCTAAAGTGAACATTGCTTCAGGAAAACATGTATCCATAGGTGGTTGAACTGCCTTGTTTATCCTCTTTGCTGATGGCATGTTCTACTTAACTGTCTAATTTGGCACATCTCACCATTAACATTTTTACCCTCCCTTGATTTATCTGTTAGCATGAGTGTGTGAATGTGTCTGCTTTTCAGCTTCTGTGTTAAAGAGACAGATGGCACCTATATTTAGGCCAGCAGTAAAGGTTCAAGTGAGCTGCTGGAAAAGTAAGAGGCTGCTGGAAGGCTGAGGCATCAGTTCAGCTGGTTTGAAAAGACCAATGGAATACTGCAGTTTTAATTTTCCATGTATTAGAGCTCTCCAGTTGGAAGAACCTGTTGGAGCAAAGGTCTTGTTTGCAGGGCCGTTTCCAACGTGGCATTAGTTTCTCAATATAAGTTCTTATTTACAGTATCGGAGGTTGTAGGTATGACATCAGTTCTAGTGCTTTTTGTATACATTTATTTTAATATATTTAAATACTAACGTGAACATTTGTTCACCTGTTGTTAAAGAAGTGGTTGTGCTTACTTAATGTTGAGTATTGGTGATTCTAAACATTAAATAAATTAGCCAGTAGAGGTGGACAGTATGACTGTATTTTATCGTTATGTGATAAAATTTCATCAAATTGACAAAAATCTAGGATTTCATTAATACTGACTCAACTGTATGTTTAACATTAAGGAGAGTAAAGAGCCTTAGTCCTGTTAAATATCATCTGCAGCAAAAACTAAATTAATGAAATAACTGTACTATGCATGAGGTATTTGAATATTACATTTTAAGACTCTGCTGATGCATTTTGTTTACATGTCAGTTTATTGTGATAAGTATTGTGTATCATGGAAATGTCTTTAAATATTGTTATAATATTGTACCATTAAAAGCATGTTGCACAATAGGGCTGCAACGATTAGTCAATATAATCGACAATGTTGATTATAAAAACCTGTCGACTCCAAATTTGTACTGTGGACAGAAACAATGGGCAAGGGTAATGGGCTCAATCACACAGTTTACAATCGACTCAGCCTGCACCCAAACACAACAGATTACACATTTCCTCACAATATAGCAAGACTTTGTTCTGAACATTTCTACGGCATTTAAATCTCACGTTTAGCTGTTTCTATCATTTTGAACTGTACCCACAGCAAGCATATATGGAGGGAATGGCAGAAATAATAGTTGGCTAATCAGAGAAATAATCGTTAGAAAAAATAATCATTAGTTGCAGTTCTATTGCAGAACTACATTTTAGGTACTGTAACAAAAAGGACCAGTTCTTGCACAATGCTGTTGTTTTTAAAGCAGCACCACAGGATAATTTATGCATTTTGCTCCTGGGCTCCATCTATTGGGGTGGAGTCTCCATTACTCCACTGCAGTAAGTACTAATCAGGCCTTGAGCACCCCCTCATGGACAACTTTACTTGTGCATTTGTTGACAAGCTGAAATGTACAGAAGAAGCAAATGATCTGAGTTACATAGTTCTGCATAGAGATCTTGTACAGCTTAATCAAAGTTCCATAGTGCAGTAAAAGCATTCCAATAGACAAAGACACCATTCTCAGTGTACAGAAAACATCATTGCTATTTGAAGAGAAAATTGCTGCATATTTACAGTATATGTATATATTGTAAATGCTCAAGACTCGAGAGACATTCTAAATAGTATTCAGTTGACATCAAAGTGGAAGCAAGAGTCTCTCTCTCTCTCTTTCTCTCTCTCTCTTTGCCTTTCTTCCTTTGTCAGCTCAGGCATGCAGCCTTTATTCGATTAGTCCAGTCATCCCCTCTTCTATGCCTCAGATATTTCCCCTGCCGTCCTTTTCTCCTGTCCTTTGTGTTTGGCTCAATGCACATCAGAAGAGGCTGACTTGGGGCAGTGCTGTGCCTCTGATGACGTAAACCACATTTCTATAGGGGACTGACGGGTGGGATAAAAAGCATAGCCCTTGTGACTGCTGCTATTCATTATAGCAGTTTAGACATTATGATTCAATGATATCCCATTGTCCAATAGGACTGGGCAGTATTTCTCAAATATCAATATATTAGAGACTATATTTTACTAAAAAAAATGTGATCATATTGTAATATTGTACCTGCTATGTTTGTGTGGAAATGGTTTGGTTTGTGGAGGGATGACACTTAACAGAGTACCATGAGTTCCAGAGTATCATGAGCAAATTGTGTCATAAAGGTTAAAATAGGGCTGGGCATCATTTTAAAATAAAAATATTTCAATACCAATATGATACTTTGAAATTGTTTCCGATACCCTTTTTTGATACCATAATTCTAAATTGTAATAATAAAAAAATACAAAAGTTGATATTTATTCTCACACAACCTGTTTATTTTAAAGCTGACGTGAGTTATCTTATTCTTATTCTGTCGCCATGAGAGCCCACTATATTTTTATTCTATTTTATTGGAACAAACAAACATTTGAGCATGTTTGTGGTGCCGAATTAAGAACAAAAACAACAACCTTACTTATGCTTAAACTACATACTACAGTTTTTTTCCTCTAAGCAAATAGCTGGATGCAGTTCAGTTTTTAAAAGTTTTAAATTAGTTTGGCAGAATTTAATTATATCAGTGTCATTCACTTTATAAATATTAATTAAAATCATCAGTCATTTTTTAAAATGCTGATAGGCCCCCGTATTTTTGGGAGGGGGACAGTAATAATAGTGTAGTGTGGTTAAGGTCTGGCAGACTAGAACCTTTTTTTTCTAATTTATTATAATATCTCAGGGTAGAGACACAGCCATGGCGTGTCAAGAGTTTGAATGAAAATTAAGTGTGGAAGAATCTGTCAAAGTAGATCCAGGATTTAGAGCACTTAGCCATGTTGACCTCAATGTGTGCACTTGGCAGGTTTATATCTATTTCATGCAAAGCATCAAAAATAAAGACTTTTTATTTATTTATTTATCTGTTTTTTTTATTTACATCTTTTTTGTACCAAGACATTTTGGTCGGTGCCTTTTAGATATCGAACTTCGATACCTAGCCCTAGGGCAGAATGTTTGATGATCATTACCACTCTCCAATGCCTCCTACTCCTCCCAAATGTTCCACAGTTCCACTGCTTTTCAGTTCAATGCTGGGGACTTTATACCCTTCTATTCCACACCTGCCAACAGAGTAGTGTTGAATAGCTCAAGAAAATCCTATTTTATTGGCATTTCTTTTCTGCAGGGACTAGACAAGCTGTGTGAGAGCATTTGCAAATCTGTGCCGACAATAGGGCCAGCATAAAGAAGCTAAATGCCCTTATTAGACGTGGTGTCCACAAACATTTTATTATACAATGCAATTTTAACAGTTAAACTTTACACTGCATATTTCAATGAAAATGACTAAGGAGCTTGGTATGCACTTAACAATGGCGTGGTAATGAATAATTGCGTTCTCATATTGACTCACTTGTATATTTAGTTCTTAACACTTTGATCTAAATCACATCTTCACAGCTTCTCACGTGTTTCTGAGACTCACTGAGGACGTGTGTGAAGACGGAAACACCTGGTTGGTGAAAAGCCACTTCCGTCTTTGTGTGAACAACAACACCAAAAGCTCTGGGGAGAGATTAGATACACACCCACAACACAGACAGGCAGCTGTTTACCATAAAACTTCCTAAATGATTCTTGGGGTATGTGTATAGTTCTAGGAAAGACTATAACTTGGGTTTAAAGGGAGTTTGCTCTGAGGTTTTATGCTTTGGTTTAAAGGGTTTACTTTAGCAAGGAGTGAGAATCATACTGGACCTGAAAAATACATTCAGAATCAGTATTTTTAATGGTTTGATTGGGTTTATTTGCTTATTTAAATAAGTTTACTGTCCCTCATTCACACTGACACTGATCTGTGGACATAGTTCTGAAGAGAAACAAACCAGATTATTTTACATGAGTATGGGACAAAATACAGTCAAACAGAGAAACACAACCAGTGAAAATCTCTATTGGAGATCTGGTCATAAAACAGACAGTCAAAGTTGAAGGCAGAACCAGTCTGAATACTATTTTAACTTTGGCTGGGGCAATATAGAGACATGCAGAAAAGGTGCCGATCAGAATCACCATTTCAGCTGGGGCTGGGACAATAGCATCTCACCTATAACACCTTGTAGTCCCTATTGTTGTATTAAAAGAGTTGTGTTTTTTCACACTTGCACATCTGATTTATTAATATTTGTAATATTGTATTGTAGATAATTGTAAGACTCTTCAAAGAACTAAAAGTGATTTTTCTGCCACCTTTATTTTTGCAGCTGTGTCAGACATCATTTGCACCCTCTGAGAGTTTCTTAAAGAGAAGACTTCCCAGCTGTTTATAGAAGGAACATTAGCTGTTGACCACAAAGAACTTTCAATGACTTTTCATCTTTCTTTTTTTCTGTATGTGTTGCAGGTTCTTTGCCCTGAGCTCTTTAAGGTTGCTTTTCCTGTTGGCATCAGGACTGGCTCTGGCTGTTTGTGTGGACACCTGGAGGAACAAGATTTGGCCAAAGATTAAAGGTAATTCTGTACAATACACTGTTACCATTAGTGTCTAGCAGTAATATGCTATTATTATTAGAATTAATATCATCATGTGCTCATCAGAGTATGTGATGGGTATCTTGGGTACTAGTAGTACTACTGAACAGCTGCATGTTTTATAAACAAGACGAATATAGACTAACTAAAACCGGGCTCTCAGACTCAGATGACCTGGGGGCCCTAAACCAGAGGGGCCAGGGCTGCTTAACTTGTCCAAGCCAGTTTTTTTTTTTTTTTGGAAGTACATATTGGTCGTAATAAAGAGGTGGCAGATCTGATGCAATATCAGTATTAGACCGACAATTATGTAATTAACGCACAAACGAGGCTGGCCAATCCTCTTACCGATCCAGATTCCAGTCCGTAGACACATGAACCCGCTGTAAAATTAACACAAGGCACGTCAAAAAAAGTTTCAGTTCCACAGCTTACCAGTAGCAGCTCCAGCCTCAAAAAACACCTGATTCTTTGACTGAACAGTTATTGGTTTAAAGATATTTTAGTGTAGAAATGCTGAAAACCAAGACAGTTACTTGCAGTGTAAGTAAGCCAGCATTCTGGGCCTGCTGCAATTCAACCAGTTTAACCAGTTTAATCAGTATATTCTGTTTAATCCAGCATCTGACACAGGTTTAAGAGAGTGAGAGTGTGTCAGATATTATCTTATTAGCTAGTTAGCTAGTGAATCTTGCTAGTTAAATACAGCAGTTAAGGCCTGTAGATTAACTAAGTAACATTAGCTGTGTTTTGAGTAAAATGTTGTTTTTTTGGAGACACTGTACTCCGAAACCGCTGATTGGAGACACAACTGTCATATAACTAAGTTATAGAGGTTGCTCAGGTGGCTTTGCAGGAATCGTAGCAGAAGCACACTGTCATTTATTGTAATATTTTGCCCTCTGCCCACTCTGGAACACTAACGTATTTTTCGTATTATAAGGTGCACTTAAAATACTAATTTTCCCAAAATCATCAGTGCATTTTATAATCTGGTGCACCATATGTATGAATTGTAACAGTCAGGTTGTAAGGAGCAGTAAAGGCACTCCACTGAAGTACAGCATTATAAAGAAGTTTCAGCTTAGCCCAAGGCATCGAGGCTGGAACAGTATTAGCATTAGCCCCTACCCGCGTTAAGCGCTAGCTCTTTCACTGTTGGTGAGTATGTCAGACTGTAGTCTGCATGTTTACTGTGTTAAAACCAGCTACGCGGCTAGCGGCTAATGCTAATGCCCCAGTCTTAGTGCTGGGGTAATTTGGGAATCTAAGCTTGCAGTAAATAAACGGAAAACTTTGAAAGAAAGTGTTTTTTTTCTTCTAAGAATTCAGGTTTTGTTTACTTAATTTAGTTTGCAAACATGAAAACATGCTGGACAATTCTGGCTTCATTTCTATAGAATAGTTAGAGACTGCAGAGTGTATGTTTTCTGCAGTCATTGGTTTTGATGTATTATTCCCTAATATTGTTATGTCTTTGTATCTGTTCTTCTGTTCACAGTGAGAAGACAAGATGAGAGTGAAAATGAAAGGTAATGTTTATTTTTATTGCACATTAGGGCAAACATGAATAACTGTGTTGAAATATACCTTCTTAATGAAAAAGAAATCATTATTAATAGTTTCAGTGAATACTGCTTATTTTAAAATCTGTATTTGATTGACAAACTCATTAATAACGCATTTTATAGGCTGCCTTTTTTGAATAGGCCTGTCACAATAATTACATTACTGACTTATGGTCTTTTTCTGACCTTAGTATTGCCAACTATGTTTAGCTTTTTAGATTGTCTTGCATGGTCCACTTCGGCTTCAGGTTTTGGACAGATGGACTGTTCACATGCACCCTCTAAAACATTAAAGAATTCATAATAGATTAATTTGTCCTAATGCTGATATTGGGTGAGTTTGTGGTTTCTGCAGATATAATGATATCAATAATTGTGTGCCTGTGTATTTGTTGTTTGGCAGCTGGGGTCTGGTGCAGCCAGGGACTTTGAGTGTGCCAGAGTTGTGTCACCACATGGCCGAGTTATGGGTGACTGGGTCCACTTGTGCAGCTGATATCACCCGGTTTAAACGGCGTAACCCAGGGAAGGTGAGTACACAACTGTGTATCTGCACATCTGTACATAACAATCTAATTGCATCCAGTTATTACATTGAAGTTGATTTAACTGAATATACTTCATTACTTCAAGCCAGCTTTATCATTCCTTCTCATCACAGATGTTTGTTTGTCATGAGCAGGAATATGTAGTTCCTAGCTTACACTGTGCTGCATTTCAACACAGCAGCAGTAAATATTTTAAACAGACAGCAAAAGCTGTAAACTGTACAAAGGACTGTACAATAAACTGCTTAAGACTGTGAGGTCTGAACAGTAGAGCTTAAACAGGAAACAATGGACAATAGATTGGGAAAGATAAATTAGCTCTGTTCTTAGGCCTCAGCAGCAGTTATGCAGTATGAATTATCAGTCCATACTGTTAAAAAATGCTGTGAAATTTATGATACTGTTTTAACAGGTGGTACGTAGCAATGTCTTAAACAGTGTCAATACTTTTGTCTATGTATATATATATATATATATATATATATATATATATATATATATATATATATATATATATATATAGACATATATGTATGTACAGCTCTGGAAAAAAAGTAAGAGACCACTTCAGTTTCTGAATGAGTTTCTCTGATTTTGCTATTTATAGGTATATGTTTGATTAAAATGAACATTGTTGTTTTATTCCATAAACTACGGACAACATTTCTTTTAAATTTCAAATAAAAAGATTGTCTTTTAGAGCATTTATTTGCAGAAATTGAGAAATGGCTGAAATAACAAAAAGATACAGAGCTTTCAGACCTTAAATAATGCAAAGAAAACAAGTTCATACTCTTAAATTTTCAAAGTTCAAAAATCAATATTTGGTGGAATAACCCTGGTTTTTAATAACACTTTTAATGCACCTTGGCATGTTCTCTTTCACCAGTCTTACACACTGCTTTTGGATAACTTTATGCTACTCCTGATGCAAAAATTCAAGCAGTTCAACTTGGTTTGATCGCTTGTGATCATCCATCTTCTTCTTGAATAACTCTTCATTTTTATGTGGTCTCTTATTTTTTTCCAGAGCTGTATATGTATATATATATCAGTACTATATAAAATAAATCTGTACCATCCACTGCGCTGTCCACAGTGGGTGGTAATGCCTTCATGTAACACAGAGAATGTTAAGTGTAGGGCTAGGTTAAAATTTCTTTCCATTTGACTTATCCGACATTGATTCATTTTAGCCTGAGCTTAAAATTAGATTTTGAACAAAAGCAAAGCCACCATAATGCAGTTTTGTTAGTTATTATGTAATGTAAAGATTTACATTGTAACTGTAGCTTTAGTGTCCCTGGTTAAATTACAACATTCATTTGTGTTTAAAAAAAAAAAAAAAAAACGCTATTAGGCCTCACGCAAACTCTGATAATTCACATCACCTTGCTATGAGCACACTGACTTATGGAAGCCCATTTCCGCCACCTGAAGAAAACAAAAACGTCCTCAACTAAGTCATAATTATGAGATAGAAAGTCATAATTATGAGATACTAAGTCATAGTTATGAGATAGAAAGTCATAATTATGAGATAGAAAGTCATAATTTTGAGATGACTTTTTATCTCATAAATATGACTTACTATCTCATAATTATGACTTACTATCTCATAATTATGACTTACTATCCCATAATTATGTCTTTTCTATCTCATAATTATGACTTAGTTGAGGACGTTTTTTTTTCTTCAGGTGGCGGAAATGGGCTTCCATACTGACTAGTGTTCAGCCTTGCTTCTAAGATAATAGCCTTTACAATTGGCTCTGGGCCTGATTTATGCGGTTTTCCTTGAGAATCCTGTTTTTGTTTAACATACCCCTAGGAAACCTATAGTACACCTTAGGGCATAGTACACCAGTAAAACTTGTTTCAGGTCACACAGTGACATTTAATACTAAATTAGTTGGGGGTCTTAAAAATAGAGTTTGTTTCAGCAGGGAATTTCCAAATGCATTTCCATTCTGTGCTTGGGTACTGTCATTTTATCATAATACCTGTGATATGTTTTCTTAACATCCTTAAAGTCTATAAGTATTGTAAACTAGTGCCAAAATATTAGATCAAGAAAAAAGATTTACCTGGCCATCTTTCTCGCTTCTTTAACGTGATGGGAAACAAGTATTTTACTTTATTTACAGTATTTTGACTATAAGATGCACCATGTTATAAGGTGCACTCTCAATGAACGTCTATTTTCTGGTCTATTTTCATTTCATTGCGGATTATAAGGTGCATTTTAAGCGACACTAGTAAGGAACAAGGGTGTAGCCAAGATTTCCTTCTTATTTCCTTATTTCCTGGGGGTGTCTAAAAAGTCAAAACTGTATAAAAAATAAAAAAGTCTTTCAAAGTCAAACAAGTGCTGGATATTAATCTATACAGACTCTCTGATTTCCAGTGTTAGCCGTGGTTGGCATCGCTTATCTCTAGTAAATTCCCAACAAAGCTACACTAAGGAACCCTGAGTGTTCTGGTAAGCTAGGGCGCTATCAGCTAGCGGTTTCCCCATGTAGCTTGATTTAACACAGTAAACCCGCAGGCTACGGTCCGATATACACACCTCTAAAGGGCAAAGGAGCTAGCGCTGCAGTTAGCAGCTAATGCTAAAACTGCTCCAGCCTCAGTGCTGGAGAAACTTCACTGAAATCCTGTATAATGCTGTACAGTGGAGTGGCTTTACTGCTCCTTACAACCCAACTGGTGAAATTCATACATAAGGCGTACCGAATTTTAAGGCACACTGTCGATTCTTGGTAAATTAAAGGATTTTACGTGAATTACCATGGTACAGATAGTAAAATGTCTCAAGTTGTTTTTGTATATCTCTCTCACATTCTTTTGTTGACCTGCCTAATTGATTATTTACATGATTTCTGCAGTTCTGCATGCTGGTCTGTAGCCTGTTCTCTTTCCTGGCTATGGTGGGACGCTACATCCCTGGAATAGTTCTCTCCTATGTTGCTGGTGAGTACAGAAATGATAGCTGTAATAATACCTTCAGTTGTTTACAATCATCAGTGTAAATCAGCTGTGTCATTTTTTGCATGATGATAATGCATATTTAAATATGTGTTGTAAAATGGCTTTTTGCCATGTGTACCTTTTAATTAGGTTTTTGTAAAGACTCCATTGTTTATCAGTCCTAAGATAAGGATTTTGCATTTTATTTTATTGATTGATTAAAACAACAACAAAAAAAACTTGATTTTTTTCATTAAAAGTTCCTGTCTGTCTGTGTGTGTTTTTTTTCTAGTACTGTGTGTTCTGTTTTGCCCATTGGCGGTTTATTACCGGCTGTGGCAGCATGTGTGTGTGAAGCTGGAGCCAGCCCTGCAGTGGCTGGACTTTAGCGTCAAAGGATACATGATGTCCAAGCCTATAGACAACCAGTGTGAGTACAGTACATTCATGTATTTTTTCTGTCTGCATATTTACACACACTTGCATTGTGTTAGCATATATAGATGGTAAGAAGAGTCATACATTTTCCTCAACCATCAACTGTGCTATTTTCCTTAGAAATGTACTTTAGCAGTGCTATTTTATTCATAAATTCACATCAGCAGTGCTATTTTAGTCATAGATTTCAATGTGTTTCATCAGGCAAAATTATATCCCATATTATCTCTAGGTTTGAGCAAATTGGGCTTGGCTGCTTCTAGTACTTTCCTATTGGTTCAGTATGTCATTAATGCCAACCCTAATGACCTAAAGAGAGAAGCAGTCTGCATCTGAAGCAGCGTTTAGTACTTGTAGTAGTGGGTAATCTGTTAAGTACATTATACTAGCTTTCTCACTGTCAGCTCTGAAGCTCCTGCCTCTAACGTCACCTTCTAGAGAGAGCCCCAGAGTCATTGACCTGAACATGTGTGACCTCTGACCTTTCTGAGTGTGTGTTTGTAGTTCTTCGCAGGCCGATTAAGAGCGGAGCCTCTGGTGACGCCAGTGACAGCGAGGAGGAGCTGGCCGCATTCTGCCCAACAGTAAGAGCACTTTCTAAGAACAGATAAGGGGACAAATCCAGGGTCCCAGCAGGGCTAGGATTAGAGTACAGGGGCATTTAACATGTAGGTGCCAAAATATAATGATATTTGCTGTTCATGTTTTGCAGTATTTTTTAAATGTAATGGTACGGTTACACAATTTATGGCATGCATTCTTTATTGAAAGAACAGAGACATGTCTGTTAGGTGCTGTAACTATTTTGTTATCTTGCAGAGGAAACTTAACCTATATATAGAGATAAATTATTTAGATAGATAGACACACATTTTAGGCACATTTTCATTCTGGTTGTCACTTTTCTGTTTTGTTTTTGTTTGTTTGTTTTTTTATTTTTTAGGCTTTTTAGGTAATAGGTTTAGCTTGGCACTGATATTTTAGTCATACATTTACCTTAGCAGTGCTAATCTCAGCATTAATGTATCTCAGCATTGCTTTTCAGTCCATTAAGAGACCACTTAATTTTCTGAATCAGTTTCTCTGATTTTGCTGTTTATAGGTTTATGTTTGAGTAATATTAACATTGTTGTTTTGTTCTATAAACTATGGATAACATTTCTCCCAAATTCCAAATAAAAATAGTCATTTAGAGCATTTAGTTGAAGAGAAAATGAAAAATTACTCAAATAACAAAAAAGAGGCAGAGCTTTTAGAAATCACATAATGCAAAGAAAACAAGTTCATATTCATAAAGTTTCAAGACTTCAGAAATCAATATTGGGGGGAATAACCCTGTTTTTGAATCACAGGTTTCATGCATGTTGGAATGTTCTCCTCTACCAGTCTTACACACTGCTTTTGGATTACTTTATGCAACTCCTGGTGCAAAAAAATCAAGCAATTCAGCTTGGTTTGATGGCTTGTGATCATCCATCTTCCTCTTGATTATATTTTATATTAAATACTGTTTTCAATTTGGTAAAATCAAAGAAACTCATCATTTTAAGTGATCTCTTATTTTTTTAGAGCTGTATATACAGCCTTAAGATTGTGTGATGGGTAAATCCCTATTTTTTCCCAGAACATAGAGTTAACTTTTTTCGCTACAATGAGTGCATGGTCAAGTAGAGTTATCTGGGCCACATTTAGCTTTGCCGTTCCCACATATATCACAGGGTTAATTACTTTAGCTATACTTCCAGAATGCTTGGAAATGGTTGAAAAAGGTTTTTTTTATCTTTAGCAGTGCAGACTTAATGAAATAATAGTATATAGTTTTTTTTCTAGCACTTGCTTAATAAAAAAATATATAGTCTGTGCAATAAACATGGTAGTATATTCCTGTAAAAAATGCAAGAACAATTTCCAATCCTTTTACATCCCACATCCCAATTCTGTCGATTTCTTAGAAACAATGCTCTGCACAGTCACCAGTGTTTGTTTCCAGTACAGTAAGTAAATCCGAGATTAAGGGAAGCCTGTATTAATTCCCTAAATTGCATCTAAACACTAACACAATTGTTCTGAATATTCCTGCAGTTTGATGAAGCAGTGGTTGCTAAGGAACTGGCTCTGACGGATTCGGAGCACTCTGATGCCGAAGTCTCGTATACAGAAAATGGCACCTTTAATCTCTCCAGGGGACAGACTCCTCTCACAGAGGGCTCAGAGGGTAAGACAGCATGTTAATTACAGAAAACCTTTTAAAGATTCCATTTCAAAGTTAAATTCCAATCACGTTTTAGTGGGGAAATATAATGCTTGACATTTACTTAAAATAATGTTTGCCTCTATCTGTAAGCTGGGTAATGATTATCTCTCACACAAAAATACATCTCGCTTGAGTTTTTGATATTGAAGCAAAAGATCTGCAATGCCTGCAGTGTCTAAATAAAATCTAAAGGCTATGTTCACACCACAGATGCTGGCGTGCCCATATCTAATTTTTTAAAACAAAATCTAATGTTTATCTAAAGATGTTCAAAAAATTTTGTGTGACCTATATCTGACATTAGTTTGAACAGTTGTCCTTAGACACTGACATGCATGTGCAAAACAACATTGCTTCACATGAAGTTTCAGTTTCGTCCTTTGCCAAAATTACAGGAGTTGTACAGCATTCAAGCCATTGACAATGCAGTCACATCCTGTAGCTGCCTTCAGCCATTTCATTAAAAACACTGTGGGTGGTTGTGATGCAATTCTTCTAATATTATTGGAACATTAGAAATTTTGGATCTGGCATTGCTACGAATTGGATATGTATCAGATTGGAATGAATAATATCTGATTCGGAGTGTTTTTTGACGTTCTCACTGCCACAGAAATGACACATTTGTGGGCCACTTTTACCTGCTGTGTGAACATAGTTTAAGTAGTCATCAAATTAAGACATTTACGACCATATATTTTCATAAGTGCAGGATTAGTGCTAAATTAAGAGAGATAATCATAATAGAGAATGTCTTTGGTTGGTGTTTTCACCACTTTAGCTCCAGAGCAGTAAAAGGTCTAAATGTTTGTCTTCCATCTTAAAACAAGTCTTAAAGCATTGTGGTTTCGATGTTTGCTATTAATAGTGATGGCGCTATTTCATTTTTGCCTTTTTTGGGGCTGTGTCAGGCTAAATCAAATCAAATAAATAATAGTTAGTAGGGGCTCCGAATGGTCCAGCTGGCTAAGTGCTTCCACTATGTTGAGAAAATGGTCGATTTGAATCTGGTTCATGTAGCTTGCCATCGGCTACCAGAGCCCTGAGACAATTGGCCATGCTCTCTCTCTGGGTGGGTAGATGGCACTCTCTCCCCACATAACTCCAAAGGGTGATGTCTCTCAGCACAAGGCGTCTGTGAGCTGATGTATCAGAACCGCGTTGCTGCGCTGTCCTCCAAGCGTGTGTGATTCTACTCGGCAATGCTGCATCAGCAGCAGTTTAAAAAGAGGTGGTGGCCGTGTAAATTGGGGAGAAAATGGGGGGGGGGGGGAATATAAATAATTAAAAAAAACTAATAGTTAGAGGCTAGAGTGAAAAATGGGCAACTGGTATGTGGTGGGTGAAAGATAAGCCTGGCTGATGAACTTCTACAGCATAAGTGCCAGTCTGTACAGAAAAGGTAAAGTGACTGAATTAGTTCTGATAGAATGTATGAAGTACAGAGAACACAAGTCTGGCTACAAACTCTAGATCAAACTAAGATCTGCCTAGAACAGCTTAACAAAAAAAGAAGGGAGCCAGAAGGTAGCATAGAAACAAAGATCTGTTTATCACCTAACTGTTTTATTCTCTATCTCTGTGGTCTCTCTCATCCAGACTTGGACAGACACAGCGACCCAGAGGAGTCCTTTGCCCAAGACCTCCCAGACTTCCCTTCAATAAACCCAGACGCCACCCTGATGGAGGACGACGACGACCCCAGCCTCGGTTTGCCCAGCCTGGGCTCAGCAGGCTTCTCTGGCCACCGTGGCTCCACTACCTCGGCCTTGCTGGACCTGGACGCCCAGCTGGACTCGGACCAGGAGGACCTAGACCTGTCTCTGGGTGTCTCCACTGACATCACCGGTGACCTGGCAGGAATTCTGGCCAGCAACATGATCCAGGCGGCCATCTCCGGGGCTCTGCAGCCAAGGCCTCCCCCGGGCCCACGCAGGGAGGGTCCCCCAAGGGCTGGGGCTCAACGCAGCTACAGGAAGCAGTCGAGTTCAGAGCTGGACACGGACCTGGACTTGGAAGGGGAGGACTTTGAGATGCTGGACCAGTCTGAGCTCAACCAGATGGATCCTTTAGGAGGAGCCGGAGGGAGAGGAACCGGCAGGAACAGAACGCAGGGGTCCAGCTTTTTATCCAACTTTCTGGGGAAGCCACAGTGAGCCCGGTGTTTTTGTGTGATAGTGTGTGATAGTGTGTGATAGTGTGTGATAGTGTGTATAATTGAAACCTTCCTAAATCTGCACCTTTTTACCTTTTGTTTCTTCCTCATCCCTTATGTTTCAATCAGTGTGTGGAAGTGTGTATGGGTGTGTGGGAGTGAGAGAGAGAGTGAGAGAGAGAGTGAGAGTGAATATTTGGTTTTGCACGGTTAACAAATGTGGTTTTAGGTGCCACTAGCCAGTAATCTTTCCTCTGGTTACAGGTAATCACTGTGAAGTACATTTCCTCTTATACGTTTCCTGTCCTCTTCCGTATATGTCTGTATGTATGAAAGAGGGAGAGAGAGGGGGTAGGAGAGATTGGAAGAAAGAGGGTCAGTCATGTCTAAAAGACCCCCAATTTATTTTGTAGGCCAAGCAATAGATCATGGATACTGGAAAACTATCCTTAATACTACAGAAACCAGCAGAACCAATCCTGAACCTTGTTTGCAACATCCCAAGCAAGTCTAACTGAGCCTTATCAACCTCTTATACAAAACTTTACATTATGTACAGACACATTTATTATTATTATTTTTTTGCTCATGATGGGACCAAACCAGACATTCCTGCTTCAATGCCATAGCTGTGCTGTAGCTCAAAGGAAAAGTATCCAATAATAGCAATACCAAGAAAGGCTGGTTGAAAGCATTGTTGAAGCCACAGTCAGTCAGAAGCCAGTATATACAGTTTATAGCTTATGAAAAGCACCCCACCTAAAAGAGCTAAAATGTACGAAACTGTACAATACAGTTCTGTTTGTAAACTTAGAACTAATCCTGGAGCGGCTGTTTTGTTGTGCCCAGTCCAGCTATTGTGACTCTTGCCAGTTTTATTTGTTGTTTTATTCATTTTTTTTATTTTAGCGGTTATGTTCCTCTGAACATTGAGTTCACTTTAAATTCAACTGGGAATGAATAACACCTATGAAAGAAGAGAGGGTTCATTCCATGTTAAATCACTGGGGCTGAAGACGCTTTATTTTACAGGTTAAATAGTAATATATGCAACAGTAGTATGGAGTCGCTCTTCATTAGTGTTTTCCAATTGCGTACAAATCATTAATACTAACTAGCATGTTTTTAGCACTATAAGGTGCACCGGATTATAAGGCGCATTTTATTTGACACAAGTAACTAGTAGTAGGGACAGGGGTGTCACCAAGTTTTCCTTCTAAATTCAGCCATAAAGCTAAGGTAAGTAAGTAAGTAACAAAACTTAAAAAAAAAAGTCAGACAAGTCAAGCGAGGACTGGATGTTAATCCACATTTCTCTCATTTGCTTCCATTTATTTACAGTAAACTTAGATTAGCAGATTTCCACTAAAGCTTGAGCATTAGCATTAGCGGATAACGAATGGCTGGCAATTTTTGGGAAAATTGAAGGATTTTCAACAATTGAATTATTAGAATAATTTATACCAAACAAAGGCATTGGGATGGGATGATAATGTTTAGTGTGAATTTAATTCAGTATGAGCTGTGTAAAAAAAAAAAAGAAAAAAAGTTGCCAATTTATTGAAAATCCCAAGAAGAAAAAAACTATTTTTTTATTTGATATTCAGACATTCAATCAAATGTTTTGTTTTGTTTGGTGTTGATTTCAGCAAAAAAAAAAAAAAAAATCAGTGAATCCGTTTCAAAATGCATACTCAAATCATTCAAATGCCTCTCCAGCGGTTTTACTTTTCGATGTAAAAATCACTTCAAAAATCATTTCAAATATCTTTTTCCTGTATTTCTTCTAAACAATGTTTTTTCACCTGAGGCATACGTTTGTGGGGAAGGCATAAGTTAGTAGTACAACAGAGAATTTAGACCTCTGCAATACTGCTCTTAAATAACACGAAATAATCGATCACAGAAAATTACATTGCATTTACACTTTATTTAACCAATTCTGATTGTGGTTTAAGTGATTTAAAAGTAAATCCGATCTGATCACCACAAATGCATGTTAATACAAAGTGTAAACATCCTCCATTATCCTACAAAGCAGTGCAAAACAAAAGTGGAGAATCTACTAATAAAAAGACAGATAACATTGCAAGTGCCATTAATCCTAATTTTAGGATTAAAATTAGTCTGTAGTATATAGCTTACAGTATGAAGTATGCAATTGGGATGCAACAAGCAACAAAAATAATGATAAGCAATATAATGTAATCATGAATTTCAGCTTAGTGATATGAACACCTCTGGAACATGAAGCATTCCTGTAATTTATTTTATTACATGTTTATTCTTTGTATTAATTTTATCATTTTATTCTGAGTGTAAATTTTAGTATCTTCATTCTGAGTATTTATTTCATTTTATCTAAGGCATTTTAGAATTATATTCTCCACTGTCGATCCTTTTTTTTTACCCCAGGATTCTTAATTTACTTTTATCTGCAAACAAACATATTTCATCTAATCCATATAATGGTAGTCTTAGTATACATGGTGAAGGATAACTAGCGTTTTTTCCTCGTGGATAAATATATTTTTTCCCTGTTTTAAGAATGAAATGCAACCAACAAACTCAGACCTTTTTTGTGATTTAACATGTGAACAACCCAAAAATGATAAATTAGTAGAGTGTGCTTATATTAATTGATCACACTTGATTCTGCCTCCCATTGATTTCTTTAAAGGTGCACTAGAATGTCAAACTGTGTTTTTCTTGGCATAATTGAGAGATCGATCCTCCTTAAAAAAGGAAAATCAGTTTAATTCTGAAGTAAAGTCTAAAGGTGGTAAATAGGCTTGCTAAACTGTGTTTGAGCATTTTTACCCCAAACACTTTTAAATACTTATTTATATGTCAAACACCAACACGACTTATTCTGTTAAATACATCTTTTTAAGTCTTAATAATTACAATGATCTTTTTTGTGCCGTCACTTCTAATTCTTGTTTACAGAATGTTTCTGAACCCTTGGTTTGGTTCTGTTTTTCCTCTGTTTCTCAATGCTATGCCGTGCTATGCTGTGCGGCTTCTGTTTGAGCCGTTGCTGTTTTGCAGTTATAAAGCAGGCAATCAGAGCAGAGCTAATCAGTTATTTAAATATAGCTCTCCATTAAAGAAAAAACAGCGCGTTTCATTCTGCGGTATAATAACACAGTGGTAAATAGGCTTGTTAAACTGCTGAGCATTTTACACCCCAACCAAAGTCACATACTTACTTTTTATACATCAATCAACAAGTCAAATACTCGCAAATAGATACATTCTATGGTACCTTTAAACAGATTGTCTGTAAAAAAAAATAAGGTGTGTATTTTAGGTGTTACATTAGGCTGGCACAGTTCTGTTGCATGAAAAGATTGTAGCTCAATTATTTAATACACTGCCCGGCCAAAAAAAAGTCGCCACCTGGATTTAACTAAGTAAATGATCTGGGGTTTCTGCAGTTGGTCAGGTTTAGGTTCAGCAACAGTATGTGCTGAAAGAATGAGGTCAGCTGACTGACTACCTGTATATAATGAATATAGACCAGGTTATTCCATCAATGGATTTTTTTCTTCTCTGATGACACGAGCATATTCCAAGATGACAATATCAGAATTCATGGAGCTGGAATTGTAAAAGAGTGATTCAGGGAGCATGAGATCAACGTTTTCACACATGGATTGTTCACCACAGAGTTCAGATTTATTGAAATAAATCTTGACATTGCAGAAGCTTATCGAAACAATGCCACAGTGAATGCGTGACGCAATCAAAGCTAAAGGTGGTCCAACAAAATATTAGAGTGTGTGGACTTATTTTTTTGGTGGCAACCTTTTTTTTTTTTTTTTTTTTTTTTGGCCAGGCAGTGTATCTACATACTTCATATTGCTTCATATATCCTATTGATGGATGTGGCAACTTTTAATGGCAATATTTTGCAGGCTTCTTTCTGCAGTTTGTAATCAAATTACCTGGACAAGTACACTAAATAATCTTTAGTGTAGAGAAGGGGGAGGACGTTTCACAAAGAGATTAACATTCAAGAACCAGAAAGACAGGAACTTATCAGGATCTACTGCCTTTTTCCTCAATTGTTCAGGTGCAGTTATCATTGCCAAACTTTAAAGTCACCAGTTTATCTTTGTTTATCTCTTACTTGTGAAATACTTCTGTGTGTTATAAAAAAATTGAGCTGCATCTATAGCAGGTAGCATGGACAGAAGTATTGTGACACCTCCAGGAGCTTTTATGACACCCTATTCTATGTTCATAGGCATTAATGTGGAGTCAGCCCCCCTTTGCAGCTCTGAGATGCTGATGTTTCTAAACTTTCTCATTCACTTTTCAATAATAACTCCAAAGCTGATGGTGGAATATCTACCAGGGAAATTATTTCAAGTACCACCCATTCTTTGACCAATGTTGCCACAGATTTATACATCTGTGGCTATAAGACTGAATGAAATACATGAATTCAGTAAGTAAGAGATGTGTGTCAATAGTTTTGTCCATATTGTATACCTGTGATCATGGACAGGATGGTACAGATGTGGCAGATAGACTTGTAGAGAGGTTCAGGGCATCTTCACACTTGTCCAGGACTAATTCTAAGCTCATTTTGGGGGAAAGGCTCTTTATTACTGGTTCTCTTTCACACATAAAAACGATCTGATTTTTGATAGACTGTGTGTCACTTTTTGGTATGAAGGTTCGCAAAATAGTGGAAATAAGCGTTTGACTGTTTGCTGCTTATGTGGACATGGGGAGAGTATGGAAACTTTACTCAGAAAGGGGCTTGAACCCCAGACCCCAGCGCTGAGAGGCTAACATTTAAACCACCAAGCAGTTACGATCACGCAACACCACATGTATCAATAGGAGCAGACACTACACCTACAGCAGACCACAGTACAATATAATAACTGTAGAAGTGAACCCCAGACCACCTATTTCAGGAGGACCACCCAAAGATATTTTGTGCTCTCGGGTCCCAAAAAGCAAGTGTGAAAATGCCCTCAAACATTCTTGAGTAAACCAAACCCAGCTGAGGCGTTACTAATGTCTCTACCTCTGATATACCTCTGATATCCTTTTAGCTGTGATTTAAACCTGAGGCCACAGCTAGCTAGCATTGCTGTTCTTCTTCTTGGAGGAACTGTCATCTGCTTTATCTATTACAGGGTTTTTTGGACACCTGCCTGAACACTGTGATATCTTACTGGTAGAACAAATAACCCTATATAGGCTGTTTTCAAAAACCAGCTCTGCCTCCAATTGCCCTCTAAGAGCACAATGTACATAGAACATCACAGGCCTGTCAAAACCTCATAACTGCATTTTGTTTTCACTTTTTAGAGCATTCGTTGAACCTGGGGCTGGATTCTCAAAAGTGTCTTAGGTTTCTCAAAAACAATGTAATTTTTTTTAACAGTTGATATAATATTAGAATATAAATCATACAAACCTATATGAGAGAACAGAACAGAACATAAGAAAATATTTCAAACTTAAACTGAATATTTAAGAGAACTTAGGTTTTTCGGAGCAGAGCCCGGATAAGTTTCCTGGACAGGGATTAAGCCAAGGAAAACAATGCATTCTGAATGGAGGCATATTTAAATGAATTTATTTCTCTTTTTCCCCCCATTTTTTTCCCCAATTTGCAAGGCAATTACTCAACTTACTTATTAGGACTCCCCCTATCACTAAGGGTGAGTAATTTTGTAAAGCCTCTTTTCAAACTGCACCCTTTGAACTGATGTAGGGAGAGAGCAACATCTACCCACCCAGAAAGAGACAGGCCAATTGTGTTCTCTCAGGGCTCTGGCAGCTAATGGCAAGCTGCATAACCGGGATTTGAACCAGCGATCTCCCAATTATAGTGTCAGCGCTTTAGACTACTCGGAGCCCCTGAATGGAGATTTTCCATTAAAGTGAAAATATAGTCTATGACTGGGTTTAGTTTCACTTTGTCGGTGAAACTGACCCCTAGTGTTTTATCTTAAAATTAAGAGTCATAAAATTGGGCCCCTATTCAGCAACCATTTTTTAAGAAGGATTTTTTTTTATCTTAAACCCCACTTTATCTTTTGTTGACTTCTTTTTAGGACTTTTCTCAAGAACTTTTACAATTTTCAAGTTCTAATGCTGAGAAAAGGTTTTGTGAATCCGGCCCCTGGTTTAAAAACAATAGTTGTTTAGGTGTAAATGCCAAGATAGCCAAGAATTCTGGTAAAAAAATCATCTGTTCTATTATTTGTTGGTCCACCCTGTTATGAGAACTCTCAAAATTCATCTATTTGTCTATAGCAGCTCTTCCCCCCCGCCCCAACCAGGAAACTTTCAGCTGATACTGACGATGAGCTTTGAATTGTGTTGTGTTGTTTTGATTGTAGGTCATGGACTTCTTTAGCTGTGCCCAAGATGAGCGGAGTTAGGCTGCTGTTTAATCTCAGTCCACACTTATTCTAGCCTAGCTAGTTTATTATTTTCATTTGCAACATTGAAAATGCAATGATTTATTTTTTTGTGTTTTAGTCATTGAGACAATTCAGTGGATGTTAATGTTGTGCATGTTGGGTTTGCTGTGAGTGGTGGCACAAACTGACAATAGTTAATTTTTTTCTGTTGTTGATTTTAATTTGTTCTTTATTAGTTTTGCTGACCATGGATTCTCATCCTCCTCCTCCGTTAGCCTTATTCCAGTGTGTTTTTAGAGTCTATAAGACTACCTGAAGTCTTAACTACAACTTCTCTGCTGAAGTGAGATCTTCCTCTCTGAATCTTTTTTTTTCCATGTGTTTTGTGGTTCAACAGTATGTTTTGAAGTGGATGTTTGAATGTGTACTCGCTGAAGCCAGTAGGAGGATGGTGTGGTGTGCAGTGATGCTGTTCTTTTTTTATTTTATTTTATTTTATTTTATTATGCTGGTTTGCTGTGATATTTTATTTTCTTTATTTGTCATTAGTACTCAAGTCACAATAGTCTTCTTCTGTAGTTCATTTTACTTCCCTTCTCCTGATATGTTTGTTCCTAGAGTAGGGATGGGCAATATAACAAACATCATGGCAATTTCTGACAATTTCAGTGTTCACGGTGTAATGTATGTTGCAAGTGCTGTGTATTGGCAAGAACTTGGCAATACATATCAAAACAGGAGTTACAATTCAATGTATTGTGACACTCAGCCCAGTAAAGTGAGAACAGGATAAAATGTTATACGTAAGTGGTCCTTAAATTTGAATACAAAAAATGAATGATTGTTTACACAATCTTTGGCAGAAATATTTCTCAAGTTTCAGTATATGTAATAAATCAGGTTAGGTTAGGTCAGTTAGGTAAACTCTTTTCCACCTTTCCCACATGGCAACGTTTCAGCACTATAAGCCCTTATATAAGCTTTTCTCAATCTCCTTTTTGATGAAATGTGCATTTGTTTAGTGTCCTAAACCAAGATTAGGCTTAATTCCTGTTTAAAGAGCCAGTATTATATGTACAAAAATGATGATTAGACACTTTTAGACATTCAGTCACAATAATAAAAGTTATATTTGTGTTTATATAGTGCTTTTTGAACATTGTCACAAAGCAGTTTTGCAGAAATAAAACAAATAAAACTTATAACCTCAAATGTTAGGAGAAATCCATACTCACAAGGGCATGTGTGTATAATGTCCACATTTACTAGTGTGGAACTGCTCTGTTCTGTTTTGTCTGTATTTGTAAGCTTTCAAAGAAAGGTGCACAAATGTGGACAAAATAATTGAGAGAATTACATCTCTATCATTGCTGTGTACATTGATGCTTCCCAACATAACTCTTAAAAAGCAGGCAGGACAAGGGTTGTGAGAACTGTGTAATACTGCGTAACTCCACGTAAAGGCCACGTGCCTCTTTCACTTCCAGTTTAGATTTTATACCCCTCAGCTTGTCCAGAAATGCTTGTGCAATGTGTGTTCTATAACTTAAGGCCCAAATGAACACTTCTTGACTGTAGGGGGAGCCCAAGAGCCAGTTCCAATATGAATTCTCAAGTAATGCTTATTTTAAAGTAACTATTATGAATTTACAAATTAGACACTTATTTAGTGTATAATCTGAAGCTGATGTGTTGTCATATTGCCCACCTCTGTTCTTCAGTAACATGTAGGCCGCTGTAGATTTTTGCTGTATGAGCAAACTTTGCTGGTTGTTTGTTTTTGTCACCTTTTTCTTGACATTTACATAGCTGTGACTCTATGAACTTACAGACTATGTATTTATTTTTCCAATCCAGGTAAAAGTGGAAGGTCATATGGATTAATTGACATTGTATAGATTGAAGATGGTAAAGTAAATGAGATGGTCTCAGTGTGTTGAGACCTGTTTATCTTTAAGACGTGCACCTTTTATTTCCCACAATGCTCCTTTGAATGTGTTTGAAAGGTGAAGAAGAATTGTTTTAGCTGGACAAAGAAGCCGGATATGAAAGTGATTTAAGATAATAAGCCCATTCAGCTTTTGTAAACGGAGTGCGAAGTGTAAATGTGTTTCTTTGTGTGACGGCATGGTTCCCGGACTGTTCCTTTTTTCTACTCTTTTCACAATCAGAACAAATGGCTGGTCATGTTCGTCACCTATTCATTCAGACTCTTGTGAGTGAGGCAGAACTCACTTTATAAGTGACTAAATATGAAAAAAATATGATTCAATTGTTAAATTTAGAACAAACAACAAAATCTGATTAAGTGTGTAGATATTGTATAGATATGATCAGCAGAATGAAAAATAATAAACAGAGGCCTTTATTCAGCGGGGCTGTCTGTTCACCTCACAGTCGAGGTGAAGAGGAATGTCGAGGGCTGACATGCTGTTTTCTAAACTAATATATAAAAGAAAAAGAGAATAAATTAATACAATTCATACTGTCTCTTTGATAAGACTATAATCTGCAGTTTTAATTTTGTGTTCTGTACATAGATATGTTTTGATGTGCAAAGTGAATAAACTCTGGAATACAGCCGTGGCCTCTGATTTCTTTGTGTCTGATTTATTTGATTGTTGATAAATGACTATTAAGAAATGGGATGTTATGAGGGATTAGAGCTTAATAGTATGGACAGCTGTACATTTTTTCATTAAGGCATAAAAGGTCCAAGTAAGATTTATTTCACAGTTAAAAGACTAAAGAAGCCAGAAGCGAAGATACTAAACAGTATAAAATGTAGAAATAAAAAGAAGAATAGAAAATAAAAAAGAATAGAAGACAAATGAGTATTCGCTCACCCATCCAAACTAGCCGGGTGTAAATTGTGTAAATTATTTTTTATTCTCTGTTTAGCAGTAAATTGTATGCATTTGTTATGTGGTGTTAAGAATTAACAGTGAAGGAAAAGCAGTTAACAAAAGCCCAGGCCTTCCAAAACTCATTTAGAGGGGAAGTAAACCCCCTGAATTTTGTTGTCTCCACCCTCAGTTCAAATTTGAAAAAGGCTAAAAAAAAAAAAAAAAAAAACTCAACCTGTGAGGGCGTTGGAAAGGTGAAAATTACCACAATAAAAGCTTTTTTTAATGGTTAGAAATGTAAAAACAAAATGTAAGCAGGAGTGGTATGTTTTATTACTTTAAGGGAACACATTTCAGCTAATAATTAAAAATATGGTTTAGTGTCTCTTTAAGACAGTTGGAGAACCATTCCAGGTTCTACCTAAGTTGCTACTTTGAAGAATTTGAAGAAGTATAAAACATATCTTGGTATTTTAATTTTTTAATTTTGGGTTGTTTATCACTTTTTATTTATTTATAATTGCTTATGCCTTCCTTCGTAATTTTGATATCTTCAATATCAGAGGTGGAAAGTAACTAATTACATTTACTCACATTTCTGTAATTGAGTAGATTCTATGAGTAATTTGTCATTTTTAAAGTAGTTTCTAAATGAAGTAATTTACTTTGCTACTTTGAAAAACTCCCCGTTACTGAGTAAAAATATAAATGCTGGGAAAAAAAACAAATTGTTTGAATTAAAAAGTTTTTTTGTGTTTTCATGTTTTAATGATAATTCCTTAAGTTTTTGTTGGGAACATTAACAACATTAAACAATCTGAATGTTAAAAACAAAACATGTAAATAGCAGTTAAAGCATAGCAATGGCAAGTTAAAAAATAATAATAAACTGTAAAACTATAAAAAATACGGTTTATAGTCACCTATATGACCATATCCTTTTAATAGTAAAGAAAAAAAATGGATCATAGAAACCTATGCCACTTGTTCTTAAAAAATGTTTTATGGGGTGGTCTGAACAAATAATGCCTGAAAGGTCCAAATTATTTAATTTAATATTTATTTAATTTATGCTTTTTGTACATTTTTACATCAAATAAATAAAAGTAACTATGTAACTGTTACTCAAAGTAAATTTTAAATTGAGTACTTTTTTACTTTTACTCGAGTAGATTTTTAGATGGATACTTTTACTTGAGTAAAATTTTAGCAAAGTAAAGGTACTTTTACTCAATTACAGTTTTTCAGTATTTTTTCCATCTCTGTTCAATATCAATCTACAATGTAGAAAATAATAAAAATAAAGAAAAACATTAAATAAGAAGTGGTGTGTGCAAACTTTTGACCGATACTGTATAGAATTAATCAAAAGCAACATTTATTGAGTTCAAGTAAACGCAAAAATATAAAAAGATATAGAATGTATTAAAATGCTTCACAATATATGAACCGGATGTGACGTTTTGAGCCCAACCAGCTCAGCGGCGCGGCAAACTTAACTAACAGAGAAAAACAGAGAAACTGAGAGGATTCTTCTGTCTTTTCCTCCGACAGAATGAGCAAAAAGGACTCTGGATGTAGGTAGAGAGCAGCTGGATAGAGCTGTTTAACATTAAATAACCCGTGTTTATGGTTTAGTTTGTTGGTTTTTGGCGGTGAGCGCGGGGTTTGTTAGTTAGCCAACCCAGCTAAGCAAACTAGCTGTTAAATAGCACAGGAACGGCGTTAGCTAGCGTTAACCTACTAGCTAGCTAGGTTAACTAGCTAAGCTAACCTGACGCTAGGAGTTTTAACTCCGGTTACACAGTAATGTTTCTTTAGCTAAATGTCGGACATCAACACTGAGAAAAGTAAGAGCTCTGATGTGCAGTTTTACTGATTAAGACGCTGTGAATATAGAATAAGTCCTTTTCCCGGGGATTTTTCAGTTCCACCTTAAAAGTGCAGCCACCCCACTGTAAGAGCCGCTGGCTCAGTGAGGTATCTGCCTGAGAATTTAAGGTGGAACGAAAGGTGTATACACATTTGTTTCCATGGATCGGATACATATCCGATTTAGGACCGCATATGAAGGTGACACAAATATGATTTGAAAAAATGAAAAGAAGCGTTTCAGGCACAGATTCGTTTACAGTACACACAGATACAGGTCACTTATATTTGTGACTGTGTACCGTCAAGATCTGAGCAAAAAAAAAATCAGATTTGAGTTATGTGGCTAGTAATGTGAACCTAGCCAAAGTGACTCAAATATGATTTGAAAAAACAAAAAACATGGCACTTTCACACAGCCATAAAAAAACAGATCTGAGCCACACTGAGCAAAAAATCAGATTTGAGTCACACAAGGTGAACATAGCCTAAATGGTGCTGTTTGTTTACAGATACAGAAAACTTTTTTTATGATAACGAAAAATCTAAATCGTAATTGAGAATCATTCTCATATTTAAAGAATATCATTTTTTTTATCAAGACAATATCGACCAGCCCTCGTGTACAGTATGAAGTTAATGGGAATTTATTATATATATTTTTCTGGCCATGTTTCTGAAGACACATGGTCTTGTTTATAGTGGTTAGGTAGTGGTATAATCAGAGTAAATTTCACCATGTCTGTTCACTCACTCACTTTACTAATATTCTATTTGATGTTTGTTCAAACAATTTTTTTTATTAATAGCTCAATGTAGGGTCGAAGTTGTACCTGCTTAAATTTTTTGTAATCCTTTTGTAACCTTTAATATATATATATATATATATATATATATATATATATATATATATATATATATATATATATATTATTGTGGTAATTTCTGTCTCTGCAGCGCCCTCACAGGTTCAGCTGTGCTATAAACGTGGATGATGTGTCCGTGTACTTTTGTACAGAGATACTCGCAATATGCAGATCAGTCAATCAGTAATACTGCCCTCTATGTGACGTCCAACCATCTGCATCTCACTGTCATCAGAGGCACACTGCTCAGCTCAATCAGCTCTTCCTTCTGCCCTGCCCCTAAACCCATACATCATCCAGTGATCTTCCAATACCTTCCTTTTTTTTCATTGTTAAAATTTGAGTTGAAGGTGGATTCAGCTAAAATCAGGGGGTTAAATTACCCTTTAAGCAGGACAGCTTTTTCCATACAGAGTTTACCCCCTCCCCCTGGAGGTCCACAGCCCATCAAAATTTAGTTGGTGTTTTCCCTAATTTCCAACCCAACTGGTCCAACTAATAATTAAATCACTTACCAGTCCTTACTCTATTATAGTGGGTCTACAGTAGGGATAGGAGGTTAATTGAATTTATTTAATTAATTGAATTACTGTTTTTATGCCATTTTCAAAGTGCGGAAAATGAAGGTTGTTTATCTTTACATACAGAAGCCCTGGAGGATATCTCAGTAGATAGATATTTGCTTTTGTCAGAAAACTGTGATTGTCAAACTTTTTTTCTAAACTGAGATACAAGTATGTTATGTTTGCACTGTGTTTAATACTAGTTGTTAAAAAATTAATAATACAATTTCTTTTTAAGGAAACAAAAAAAATCACTTAACTGAAAATCTAAATAATCGATTGAATAATTAGTCTTCTGAGAAGCCACCTTTTTGAGATGGTAGAGCTGGATCACAGGTTTACTACAACAATTTTGTTACCTTGTTGGTTTCCTATGCTCACGATGTGTTTGATGTGATTGTCAGGTGTTGATGTTATTCTTGCGTACTTGAACGAGAAGAACCGACCCTACAGTGCCCAGGATGTGTTTGGTAACCTACAGAAACAACATGGCCTTGGAAAAACGGTAATAAAAGTAGTAGAATTTACTCCTGTTGCTAAAAAACATAGTGTCTAGTTCTAGTTTATTTTAATCCTGGACGCCTGTATTTGTTTCTGCATTGTCTTGTCATGCAGTTTGCTTAGTGGCATATGGTCAAGCCGGCACATTCAGGCATTTGCTTCAGTAGTGTTTGAATTCCCCTGTCTCCTAACACAGGCAGTGGTTAAGGCCATGGAACAGCTAGCCCAGGAGGGCAAAATCAGAGAGAAGGTCTACGGCAAGCAGAAGATCTACTTTGCTGATCAGGTTTGTTTTCCAGACTTACCTTTTAAACTCTTAGGAATGAGAGAACATTTTAAATTGAAATATAATTTATAGTACTCAAAAATCGATCAAAATGTTTTTGCAGTCTCAGTTTGCCGATGTGAGTGATGCTGAACTGAAGGAGATGGACAGTCGCATCACCGAACTTAACAACCAAGTGCAGGCAGTTTCCCATAGTTGCAGGCAGCTTGATACAGGTATGTTAAGAGGTTTAGTCAGGGTCTTTATTGACTCCAAATCTGCCCTGAGATCCAGTGAGCTTTATACCCTTTAAATCCTGAGAAACACCAGTTTTGTTAAGCTTTTCTCATATGTAACACATCCTATTGCTAAAGGCACATTTGCTCTTGGTGTAAAATCAGTAATGCCTCATTTTTCATGTTTCTAGTTATTTATTAGTTTATCCACAACAGATATCATGTTTGTCTTGTTTACCCACAGAACTAAAGGAGCTGAACAGCATGTTGACCACAGCAGAGATGACCTCACAGATCCAGGAGCTTAAGGCAGAGTGTGAAGGCTATAAAGAACGTTTAAAGAAAATCAAATCAGCTACAAATCATGTCACACCTGAGGAGAGAGAGAAGGTGTGAAATCTAATCAGTGAATGATTTGTAGGATAGTGCTGTTTCTGGTACATTAAGCCTTGGTCATTTGTTGTGAGATTAACTACAAACAATTGGAAGTTTTAATTCAATTCAACTTTGTCATTATAGTAATACTGTGTTGTACAGTACAACAAAACACTGTTAGGCTAGAGCTCCAGTACAGAAGGACATTAATGCACTTAATGTAAATATTGTTTGTGTAGAAAAAAAGATGCTCTTTTTACTTATTTAAATGATTTGGCCTGTTTTTATATATATATATATTGTACGTTGTCTGAATTTCAGGTGTACAAGGAGAGAATCCTGTATGTAAAGGAGTGGAAGAAAAGAAAGAGACTGGTAAAATTTTCAGTTTTCATATGATTAGTTTCCACGTTGTGTTTTAACACAGACACAGCACCTCTAATGAATTCAATTCTGATATTTTCATATTAGGCATCTGATATGATGGGAGCCATTCTTGAAGGGTATCCAAAGAGCAAAAAGCAGTTCCTGGTGAGTCTGCCATTAAAAATTCATAATTTATCTTGGAAGATTGTTTAATAAAACAAGTTGCTCAACGTTTCGTAAAACCCATCCAATTACAAGTGACCCCGTAGAAATACACCTGTTTTGTGAAGGCCTCATTGTTTTATTAGAGAACATTAGTAAACAAACAGCATCATGAAGACCAAGGAACTCACCAGACAGGTCAGAGATAATGCTGTGGAGAAGTTTAAAGCAAGGATAGATTACTAGTATTCTACAACTGCAAACCTACCAACCTAAGACATGGCTGTCCACCCAAACTGATAGATCAAGCAAGGAAAGCACTGGTCAGAGAAGCAGCCAAGACCCATGGTCACTTTGGAGAAGCTGCAGAAATTCACAGCTCAGGTGGGAGAATGTATAAATCTATAAATCTATAATGTCGTGCACACCAGAAATCTGGTCTTTAAAGAAGAGTAGCAAGAAGAAATCCATTGTTGAAAGACATAAGACGTGCTGTTTGTAGTTTGCCACAAGCTGTGTAGAGGACACAGCAAACATGTAAAAGGTGCTGTGGTCAGATTAGACCGTGAACATCCCTATCCCCACTGTGAAACATGGTGGTGACAGCATCATGCTGTTGGGATGCTTTTCTTCAGCAGGAATAGGGAGGCTAGTCAGAGTAGATGGGACATATTATGTCATGATATCTTATGTGTATATTGCCTACTTTTTACCTTTAATAAGCCAATCATTAAGACACGGATATGAATGTGTTTGTACGTTTATTTAGGAGGAGGTTGGAGTTGAAACAGATGAAGACCACAAAGTGACTGTTCCTAACATCTGATGCTGATCTCCAGTACCTGCTGTTTTGACTGGGTAACCATGGACTCTGGTTGCCAGGGCACCAGCAAGGCAGTGGAAAAAATAAGGTGCCTGGGACTGAGGGAGGGTAGATGGTGTACTTGCCATACTGATATACTGGGCCACAATGTTGTAGAAAAGTGCTGCATAGTTATTTGAATCAAATGTGCACAGCTAAATGCAAATGTCCACATGACTAAAATACAGAACAGTGCATTAAATGTACAACATGTAGTATTCTCCTTTAGGTCTGTTTACTTCAGTACTACTGGAATTTTACAGATCACAAACTGGTTTATATGTTTAAAACATGCTGAGATGTTAAAAAAAAATCCCTATTTTTGTGGAACATTCATTTATTTAAACATTTATTGGACAGACATTTTATAGAAAAAAACTACCTATTGTACCTTTAATATAACAAAAAAAAAAAAAAAAGGAAGTGAACTAATGGCTGGTTTGATTTCCTGGACAGGAATTAATCCTGTAAATTAATCCTGTTGTCTAGGACTAGATTGTCTTTCCCCTGTCTGAGGAAATCAGACCTAAAACACCTCTGTCGGGTATTTTATTAATTTGGAAACAATGTACACACTTGAATTTCAGTGCTTTTTAAAGAATAACATTCATGACCTGCAAAACTGTAAATAATGTACATAACACAAGTTTAAAGTAAAAAAGAAATGCACAGAACTGTAAATAAGTTTAAACATTAAACTTTATTTTCTGATTACAAACGTTTGCGTTTATACAAAATATATCTCTGGTCTAAATCAGCAGATAAAGTCTTTAGAACAGTGTCTTTTGTCTGTGTAAAGCCTATGGTTCCTGCTGCATCCCATTATGGCTAAAGACAAAGAGTCCCTTTTTCTTCCCCAATATGCAACATCCATCAGCCTAATTAACCATCACTCATTAAAAACAACCATGAATACCTGAATATACAGCGGTTCAGTTTTCCTGAGAAGCCAAAATTCTTCTTATTAAGGTAAACATTTGCTCACTTCAATTAGTCTTTGATATATAATATATGAGTCAAAAGTCCCAGGACACCCTTTTATTTTAGAAATTAAACATTACATCTTAAAATTAAAGATGGTGGCCATGTTCTGGGCATAGCCTTACCCAGTGTTCACACTGGCAGGCGACAGGTGCCCATTTATTTAGTTTGGGATGGCGTGATTTGTAACTGCAATACAGAAAGGGAGCATCAAACAGGTGAGGTGGTTCTGAAGGTGACAGAAAAGGTAAAGAGCAGTTTGGAAAAGTAAAGCTTTGATATGTAGCTTGTCGAGACAACTTGTCACCTGCCAGTGTGAACACAGGGTAAAATATAAGCCCCCTCGTTTCTCACTCTCGAGTGGTCAAGCAGGTTAAGGCGCTGCCACTATTATCAGTTGATCTCTGGTTCATGTCCGGGTCATGCAGCTCACCATCAGCAGCTGGAGTCTGAGAGAGCACAATTGATCATGCTTTCTCTGGGTGAGTAGATGGCGCTCTCTCCCCACAACACTGTCTAGGTAATGTTGGTCAGGACAGGCGTCTGTGAGCTGATGTATTGGAGCTGGGTCGTTGCGCTTTTCTCCAAGTTTGCTGTTTGCTACTTGGTAATGCTGCATCAGCAGTAGTTGGAAAACAGTTGGTGGCTGATTTCACATGTATCAGAGGAGGCATGTGCTAGTCTTTACCCTCCTAATGCTGGAGTATTGCCAGTGAAGGAGTGAGGTGGAGTTTCTCTTTTGTTTCTGAAATAAAAGGGTGTTTCTGCGACTTTTGACTCACATAATACTTACTACTTTGATTTTGGTTATACAGACAACAATTAAGCCCAGTATTGGGTAGAATTACCATTTCCATTTAAAGCTGAATCTTAACCCTTTCAGACTCTGCATCTATTGCAATGGACCTCGTGCATTTTATTTATTTATTTTTTTAATGATTTGTGGCACAGATAACACAAATTTAGATCGGTTGTGTTGTCCTTCAAAATAGATCATAAACCAGCCAATGAAACAGTAGTTTATCCTCACCCACTGCAATGGAAAAAATCTCATTAAAGACATTAGGGCATAGCATAACTAGAGCACACAAGGCAATTTAAGGACTCATTTTTTACTTTTTTTTATCATGTTTAGGGATGGTCAGTATCAAATTGAAAATAAAATGTTAAACACGGGCTTCCAATGTAATGGACATTACAAAAACACTTAAATATTTTAGTTTATTGGCTTAAAAATTCATTTAGGTTTTGTGTTACAGTAGATGAGCCTTGATTTGTGTGCTTTACTGAGAGAAACAGCATTCATGTATTATTCAATCACTGGATTGTACTTCAGGTCTGAAGGGGTTAATTCTTTTAGTCCAGGACTAGGCTTGATGTTTTTGTCACTCACTCAAACATTAAGAAACATTTTATTTATTTATTTTTTACTTTTTGACATCATGTGAATCTGACAGTTATGCTCTACTTTGTCAGATTCTCTGTCTCAAAATTAAATGACCAATAGAAATGCTCCAAAATTAATTATTTTAAGCCTTTTTACCTCAACTTTAAGGTCTGTAGAGTTGTTTTGGAGATATAAGATGTTTCCATGAGAGTGACGATGTATTGAAAATTAGCATAACAAAAGTATATGTTGTGTCTTTGTGCTGAATTAAATGAGTGATAAAAAAAAACTTAACTGCTTAACTGGACAAAATAATATTAATAAAAAAACATCAGTGTACATTTAGGGGTTTACTGGTTCATGTATTTGTACTGAACCAGTTACAATGAATAAACAAATAGGCTGGTTAATTTGCAGCATGCAAGTAGGACTGACAGGTCTGTCTTCTATAGTTTTTTTTCTTAGTTCTTTCTTTTTTTCTGCAATCTTTGATCACAGCCCTAAAGAATGAGCAGTCATTTTCAAAAGTATTTCATTTCAGCTGATGTGAATCCATTAACAACAACAACAACAAAACAAACATTCATAACAGGTAAAACTTCTTTACACTTTTAAACACAGCACTCAAGCAGATGTATGACTGAAATTGTGCTTTGGGATTTAAATGAGGTAAGAGAAAGTGATTGATTGTGTATAATACACTAGTCTCCTGAAAAGAAGCTGGTGTGAGAGACTTCAGCTTTTAGCTGAAACAAACATCCTGATAGCTAGCAGAGGGTTTGAGTTCAGAGGTAAGCAATAGACAAGAGAAACACGCACATGCACTTCAATACAAGCAAATAGGCAGTCGCACACACACCTCAACAGGAGATCCTGAACACTGATGTTATTATTGCATTGGTTTCAAAAGCACTAGAGAGGTGCGGATATAACAGGCACCCTGTGCAGCTGGGGTGGGTTTCTTTTTTGCACAATATATGGCTTATAGCTTAATATCTCAGCCCAGTTTACACTGATAAGCTGGACGAGGCACAAAATCCTTCTATTATTATAAAGCTATGCTTATCTGTGACTCTGAGAGCTTATTAACTGTAAAAGAAACTTAAAGCTGTGCTTTCCACCACCAAGCATGTCAGGTTTGGCATGGATTATGCCTTATTGTGATTTTACGTGTGTGTATACAATGAGGATTCTCCAAAAAATAAACCTTAATATGTGCTCAGATAACTAACTCTACAATAAATAAAACGCATATGAAGAGTTTAGTTCCAAAATGCATTAAAGTCTTATTACTCAAACCTATAAACTCCATTTATTATTTAGAAAGGTATTTTTTCTGTAACATGGGTGAAAATCAGTGCCCATATTTAGCACCCATTTCAGACTCTGATTTTCAATGGTAGAATTAAATGTAAATTACAACAAAAATCACATCTAACAAATTGTGTGGTGAATTAGTATGTTCAGAACAAGACGATGCACCGATCTGTGTTTTTAAAGCCGATCAGCCAATTGCTGATGCTGAAAGAAAACCTTTTTCGGCCAACTTGGTAATGCCCTGTCATGCAGGGTTTCTGTTACTTTTTACAACCTCTGCTGTGTCGCTGTACTTAAAGCTGCTTACTCAATATATGAGCTGAAAGATGCACTCATGAGAGGGGTATCCGTTCAGCGGTGTTAATTGTTTATATAAGCTTAAATACTCTACAAATATGAGTCAGTTATTTGGTTGTTGACGCTGAGAATACAGTGACGTTCAGGAAAATAAAATAAGCAGAATGTGACGAGAGGTGATATATATATTTTTTTAAATCCCCCATACATTTTTGCTATTAAATATAGCGATTAATGCTAAATATGGGAACAAAATGGCACTACAGAATGATGCACGACTTTAGTGGACTATATAATGCATTCTGGGAGCAAACATTTCATATATTATATAAAACAGCATCACAATCTCTGCCAGTTTTATAGCAGTAGAGCAATAAAAACACAAAAATTGCAGCTATGAAACACACATTGTAAAAAAATTAACACATTCTCAAAGTTCTCACATTTTAAGGTTTGAATACACCCCAGTCTCGTTGGCTGTATTCCAGAGTACAGAATGCTACTTTTAAATTAAACACAAGCTTCGATAATCTGTAAATATATTGCCTGAATAAATTCTGTTCTGCATTTAAGATTTTCGCTTAAAATTGTAGGCAAACCTGGGCTGGGTATTGTGTGATTTGGTTTCTAAATACACAATTCAAATACATACAGAAAGAATCTGTGGCTTAACTAGGGCTGGGTGATATGGTAAAAAAGTGATATGACAATATTTTCCTAACATAAGGGTGCAATTCCATTTCACCCCTTGGCCCTACCCCTCTGTTTTGCGAGTGCACACCTAGGGGTGAAGTGTTCCAATTCTTGTTAGGCTGGAAAGGTAGGGGGAAGTGTTCAAAACAAGATTGTTCAGAGGCACGCTTAAAATGAGGGCTATGATAAGTAAAATGTAAAAGCAGCACAAGAACCCAAGGAAACCCACAAATTTGAGTATTTTCCTTGTTATAAATTGTGATAACCACTACTTACTTACTTACATTCCTTATAGTGTAATATATAGTTCAGCTGTTTTAGTTACTTAACTTTACTGATTCTCCTTAAATAGTGCAACAGATGGCAGAGGTTACAGCATTTAAAGGAGAACTTCGGTGTGAAATGGATTTGAGGTGTAGTAAAACATAATAACGAGCACTAACATTTTGTTAAATAGCGGAGCTCTGTTTGCCGACAGTATTCGGGTAAACGTAATTTTTTCCAGTTTCTCCAAACAGGTTTTACAACAGGCACTATGGGGCATATTTTTGCCCCTGCAGACAAATAGTTAACAAGCTCAAAACAACTTCACACTTCATTGGTAGAATTCGGAGAGCTTTGGCATCTAAAATTAAGCAATGAAAAATGTGAAAGTGCACAGGAAGTTTATTAAAATAGACTGCCACCATCTTAAATTTAAGTCACTTATAAGCATGAACGGATAGGTAAGATAGATAAACCGTTTTTAAAATTAATTCAGTGGAAATGCATGAATTCCAGCTGTTGCTGAAAATATTTGGTTACTGGTGATATAAGATGGAAAAGCACCAATAACAAATGAAATGAACGTAGCTCAAAATGTTTTACCATTTGTGCTTAACCAGCGACTTATTGTGACTTTATTGTGACTTTAAGGTAGCAGTGCGTAAGATAGCGTAGCTATGTGATGTAAACAGTCTATTTTGTTAAACTTCCTGTGCACTTTTAAAGTTCTCTAGTTTTGTCTAGTTTTAGATGCCAAGGCTCTCTGAATTCTACCAATGAAGTGTGTCAAAAAAATGCCCCATAGCGCCCATTCTAAAACCTGTTTGGAGAAACTAGACAAAAAAAATCTGTATTCTGGTCAGCTATTTAATTTAACAAAGGTTAGTACTCAGTCATGTTTCACTCCACCCTAAGTCTATTTCACATCGGAATTCTCCTGTAAGGTGGAATGGATAAAACAAAAATGGAAGCTATAAAAGCTCATTTCAGCTCCCCATTACAGAGAAATCATAGAACAATAATAATAATTTATAATAATTCAGACAATAAAGCCCCGAAGTTAACTAGTTAAGCAGCAGCTAGGTTGCTGAACTTTACAGCTCCACTGCTATAAATCATCTATCTGTAACGGGTTCCTGAAGGCTCGTCCCAATTTTCCCTTTTGTAACTCTGTTCAAAGGAGAAAGGAGAGGGTTACACGATAAAACAAGGGGTAGGGTACAAAAGAAAATTAGGATTGGGCCAAGATATTTATTTTGATATTCTGATATACAGACAAAATGCAAACACTACCCTATACTACTACCTAGTATAATATACTTTTTGTTAAAATATGCTGCAATCTATTCAATTAAATAGGACTAAATACACTGTTATGTTACTACTCTGTAATGAATGATGCAGTTGAACAATACTCTTTAAGCACTAAATAAAATTCATGATATGCTCATAAAAAATATAGTGCATCATAAATCATTAAATGTATAATTTAAAATGATAAATTAAAATATTGTCAAATCATACTGCCCCTCCTAGGCTTAAACTAGAAATTAGATTTAGGTACTGGAAAATTGGGCATTTCTGCAGTAATGTCATAATAACGTGCACATGTAATCTAGACAGTTAATCACCACCCTGTGTTTGTATGAAACTAAAACTTTTTTTTTCTCCATACTGAGTAATTCTGAAGTAGTTCACTTAAAAGTACTGAATTACAATACCCAGAAAATTACTGAAAAGTACTGCTAAATATTTTGAATTACAACACCCAGCCCTGGTCAAACCACACTCAAACAGTCCAAACTAACAGTCTAATCTCATAACAGGAACCCAAAACACTCAGCTTTTAATCATTAATCACATGTTGCACTGAATAAAAGCTACATAAGAAGGACTCTTACAGACGGCCGGTTTCATGTGGCGTTACTGTGTGTGGATGATCTCTGCTGGTCGATGTGCAGGAGCCAGCTGAGAGCAGGCTTTAAGCGAAGTCCAGATCTACAGCCTGAGCCAGAGGGAGAGATATCTCCAGAGCTTCAGTACAGCTGTCCATTCAGCTGCCTCAAAACGCCCACAACAAACTCCCTCAGCGTCTGTGGACCAAAACCACGCACTCGATTAAAGTACAGCATGGAGAAAAATATAAAAAAACTGGAAACAATGACACTTTTGTAAGTGATGCATCAGAGGCTCAGACTAGGTCTCAGGAGACTTTGTGTGTGTGTGTGTGTGTGTGTTCATCACCTGGGGTTTGCAGTGCTCCTCAATCCAGCTGAAGACACAGGCAGAGAGCTCCTGAAAGCTGCTGACGGAGACGGACGTGCTGAAGGACTGGAACAGAGAATCCATGATGTTCTGGAACACGCTGAACTTCACCTGATCAGACACCTGCTCACTGCCCTGCTGAGGGTTATTCTGGTGGGCCTTCACTATGTGCTCATAGTTCCTGTAAGACACATGCAGATACAACATGCATCTGTAACAAACACAACGCAGCAAAGATCAAAGCAGCTTTAATATACTGTATGCATTAAAATACTAAAACAACTGATCTAAACTAAACAACATAAATATAAGGGTATTTTTCCCCACTCAAGCAGAGAAATTCGGAACCACATACAAATTCTAAACTTTGTCCAACAAATGTGCATTTTTTTTTACTTGAATACAAATGTATGTAGTTAAATATATATTTAGTCTTATATTTATTAGGTATTTAAATAAATTGTTCGTTCTTAGAAATGTTAATTGTATTTTAGCTAGTAGGCTCAATTTCAGCCTTTTTTATTTATTATAATTTTATTGTTTAGTTATTTTAACTAAATTTAAAGCATTTTAATTTATACCATTATCATCATTAATATTATTGTAAATATTGTTATTATTACTATTACTGTTTAATTTTATTTATTTGTTTAGTCTTTTAGTATTTATTTGTTTTATATTTTTATAGTCAGTTTTAAAAAAATAACCATTCATTTGTATTTTTGTTCTTTTTACTAGTTAAATAAATTCTAGCCATTTTATTTTATTAGCAAATTTATTTATTGGGCATTTTTTTTTAGCTAGAAAAAGAAAAAAAAAATTGCCACATTTTTTTGACATCAGAACAAAGCTGAAAGGGCAGATTCGAACCTGATTCAAAGTTGTAATGTAATGAAATCTCTGTGTAATTAAATATGCAGTGCTGCAACTGTTAAACATGCGAGAGAGGGTGAAAGTCATTAGGAGAGGCAGAAAGCAGAACATTAAAGAAAGGTCATGTGGAATGTGCTTTTATTAAGTCGGATGCTTTCCATTTGGCTGAATGAAGCTGTAGAGCAATGCTCACCTGCTGCCTCATCTGTCTAGTTCATTATTGCTCTGTGCTGCAGGGTGCTGCTACTGCTGCTGCTGCTAAAGTGAGTCAGAAGCCACGCCCCACCCTCGCCCTTCGTGTTGAGGCAAGGCCAAAGATGCTACAGTCCTGCCAACCTGTTGCCAGTGAGTGAGCTTTACTGATCAATAATGCTAACTAGACAACTTCTAAAAGACTCTGACATCCAAAGACTAGTCACAGGCTAAGATTTTTGCAAAGACTGGTGATCTTGCAGGATCACTATTTGCAAGACTGTAACTAGATTCTTTCTGACATTATTAATTTTTATTTAAATGCTTCAGCAATTTCTGTAAACCTTTTCTCCTTTTCCACTCTATCGTAGTATAAATGGGAAGACACTCTTGCTCACTCCACAGCTCCACAAGTTTCTCCTCCTATTTTACACTTCAGATGAACCGTGGTTTCCGAACCATCGCCGAAGTCTCATTTATGTCCAGTTCCGCAAACGTTTCCACGCTTGCCTTGCAGCTTCCTGTAGCTCTCTTATTGGTTGTTGAAATTGTTCACATCATTATTTGCGTGAGTCACGTCTCAAGCTACACGATAATATTAAACACGGTTGATTTTATCTGAGTGCCAGACGCGAAGAAGACGGACTTAAACTTTCAATCCAAACCACCTTACACTGAACCATCGAGATGACTCGACCGCAATGCGACTACAACTTGACTGTAACAAGACTTGTAATTTTATCCTGACTCTGGAAATTTGTCTGCGACAGTTAAATTGCTTGAAAATCGTTTGGTGTAAGGTCGGTATTAGATACACTGCCGTCCCTTCTATGTATTCCCTGCTTACTGCTAAAACCAAATGCATCATACTGAGCTCATCTCACAATCTTTATCACTTAGCAGTGTGCATAACTTCATAAATATGAAAAATAAACACACTTAAATATTCAGATAGAAAAAAGTTTGTTTTCACCCTTAGGAACCTCTACAACTCCATGCCAAAACGTCTGGCATGTTGTGTTACACACTTCTGTATGTATAGCTCAATAAATATGACTAAAATTTGCCATTAGAAAGTACACATTTCATCATTTAATCTGTCTGGTAATATTTATTCTCCTCCCAAATAATAGTACTGCAATTAGACTTTTTTTATTTATCATGGCTATATGCATGCTTTGTTATTGCTCAGATAAGCAAATAAAATGACTCAATTACGAACACAGTCAATAGTGAGTGCCCTTCAGTGAAGTAGCAAAAACATTTGTAGTGAATAAATGCTGAAATGATACATTAACAGACAGAACCCTTCAATGCAATTACACACAAATCAATGCAAAACAAATTAGCTCAGTCTGCCTCGCTTCCATTTCATCACACTGAACTTTAGCCTGACTGTTCTTGTTCTGTTTTTTTGCTGAGCTCTTTAGTGGTGTTATCTCGCTCTCAGCAAGTGTGAGGGTCAGATGATAATGCCTTCTGATGTCCTGCCAAATACAACCAGGCCAGTGTGACGGGATAAGACAAAGACATCCACCCAAACACTGCAGGGCTACATGAGCCAAGTTTTACTGCCACAATATAGTAATATTTACACTTTATTAGGTGTTATTTGGGCTGTCAGTGTTGGTATTTTGATGGTTCATTAAGTAATCAGAGCAAGCAATGGGAACAGTCTTAAAAAGTCTATGAACAGACATACAACTTACTTGATACATGTAATCTAAAACATAATGTGACATGGCAGTGTAGCATAGTGGATAACACCACTTCTCCCTGTGGAATCATGTTTTCTGAGACTTTAGCTCATGGATGGCTATGGCATCATTAGACACTGAACCCTTAATCTCATGACCCTCCATAATCCATAATTCATCATCACTCAATTAAACAATTAAATAGCAATGATTCCTGGGACTTTTTCTACCTACAGGTTTGTCATAATAGTTACTTAATCACTTTCCTCTGTTCAAACTCCCACTTACGTTTTCATAATCTTCAGCGCCATCACTTCCTTTCTGAGCGTGGACACTTCCTCCTCCTGCTTCTTCTTCTCTTTATGAAGAAACTGAATGTAGTCTATGGCTGCAAAAACACACACAAAGCATAGAACCGTCAAGAAATCAAATATCTGTATAACCTGTCCGGCCTGAAGCAGATCATTCAGCATCAATACAAGTATTGGAAGCAATACACTGTATCAGTTTTACATTAGGGATCACACAAAAATCTCCTTAACAACAACTTTAGAGGTGAAAGAAAAAAAAAAGACTTACTTAACGTTACCCTTAACAGACAGGCATGTTTGTCAATTTTCTGCCTTATATTACGTACCTTAACCTCAAGGTAATCTATTCAAGCAGTTTATAAAAAGGTCTCATGTTCGATAAGAAATGTTACTGAAAATCTTCATTGTAATTGTAATAGAAAACTTTTTAAAAGACTGGAGTAAATCTGCAACTGTTAAAATTTAATAAACAAAAATCATGAAATTGGCACATTCCTAAACTTTACATTTTAAAATCAATATTTTTTTTTAACACAAATAAAAAAATTTACGTCCTTCAAACCTATCGTTACAGTTTTCAAGTTTTTACATTTTTTGGGGGTTGATTCCTGTTAGATGTTGAGATATTTATATCTCAAAATGACATCACACATTAATCTTCCAAGAAAGTGTTAAATGAATCCTCTTCCATAAAACACCTAAATTGTCCCCAGATCTCCCTAAATTGATGTGACTTCTATTTAAACTGCAAATGTTTTCATTTTTTCATGGCCATACACTGAGAAAGAGATTTCAACCACTGACCTAATGTAGGTGGTTCCATACTTTTATGTACAAGATATATTGTGTTTTGCATGTAGTTGTTGTGTTGATATTTTTTTTTATTTACAGTTGAAATTGGCATATTTTCTGGGTATATACCCAAGATGCATAATTTAGGGCAAAAGGGCAGTTTAATGAAGGTAATTAATGATATAGTTTCTATTTCACTTCCGAAAATGCAGAATATACCAGCATTCCCACATACAGTGAATCGATTTTTCTAATTCCACTCCATACTTATTGCAAGTATTGTGATTGTTATCATTAAACTGGTGCAGCAGAGTAGGATAATAATATACACGCCTGATCTACTTAGATTGTATCAGTTTAAGCCTAGAATTAATAAAGGGATGTTGTGCATCTTGATCCTGTTACTGATATGAAATGATTAAGTGGAGTAGAGAATAAACAGGAAGCTTCTCCAAGTGTCCTGTAGGGGGAGTCTCCAAAGCCCTCAACGTTTTCAGAATGTAAATCACTTATTTTACTGCAGAAAAACAGGGGTTGTATCACCTACATAAGGGCCAAGACCTGTTAAGGGGTTTTAATGAACATAGTTTTGGAGAGCTTCTATCAGGGCATTTATCATCCAATCGTTTTTTGATTTTTTTTTTACAGGTTTAAAGATAAGTAAAGTAAGAACAACAAAACAACAAAAGTGAAGAATACGTTTTGGCATGACAGTAAATCAGGTAAAGATTTAAATTCATGCCACTACAAATTTCACCGTGCTCAGTATGATTTCCAGGGGTCTTACTTTTCTGCAGCACTGTGGCTTTGCTGATCTTCTGGGTGGCCATGGCAAACTCAGACTGCTGCTGGCAGGTAGGGACTATGGACTGAAGATCATCATAGCCTTTCTGCAGGTGTGTAAACGAAAAGTATTTTTATTACTGTGATGAATGTAAAAACACATAATACACATTTCTGGACACACATAAGGGCACAACGCAACTTGATTAAATAACCTGAGACACTATACCACTTATACATGTGAAACTTTGTCATTTAATAACATTTAATAACAGTGGAGTTTTAATAATACTATAATAATGCTTTAATAATGTTTAATTGCTATATTCACTTATCTGTTTGCTCACAAATGAGTTCTGTTTTAATATCTTTGCAGGGTAAGACAAGGTTATAAGGATGGTCAGAAAAACTATTTATCCTAATAAATGTAAAATGGAATTAATATTAGCTCCTTTTTGTTAATTTGACGTTAAGCCAGTCACAAAAGACAATTTTTGGATAATATTTTGTCCCACATATAACTGTGATGAATAATATTTTTCAAATGTTATGCCATGTTATGATAATACTGTACATGAGCATAGTAATGCTATTATTCCTTACTTGTACAGAGCATTTAACTTTTGAACTATTAAAAAAAGAAATAAAACAGGAATATAAAATTGGCAAATAATGTTAAGTTAAATTATTTCTTTTTGTTAACAAAAGATAAATAAAAAAAAAATTCAAGAAAGTTGGCTTAATATGTTATTCATTTTAATGGAAGGTTTTGTCCATATACTGAACAGTACATTTATACTGTAATTAGGGGTGGGCGATATGGCTCTAAAATAATATCACAATACTTCATGGTATTTTCACGATAACGATAATTTTGGCGATATGACAAAACACTGAATTAGAAAAATTATTTAGAATTGTATTATTGCATGCAATATGATATGGCTAATTGAGATATTTAAAAATAATAATTTTATTGTAACAGAAGTCAATGATCCAGAATGTCATGATACTAATAATGCACTCCTAATATCTCCATATATCCAGCATTAAAGTAAAGTAAATGATACTGGACGGATATAATCTGTCTCTAGTAGATATATAATGGGAAATGAGAACAGTGTGGATTTTTATTTTGCTAAAAACGGCAAAAAAGTAGTACTTTGATGTGATTATTAGGGGTGGGTGATATGGCACGATATTTCAGGGTATAATATTTGTTCACGATATTCAACATTTTTGGCGATATTATCACATACGATACGATATGGCACACCCCTAACTGTAATTACTATGACAGGCTAAACTGCCATAATCAAAACAGAATTTGGACACTTACTCATCATCATAATCATGTGTCAGTGCTTGTCACGTAAATTAATGTGAGTGGCTAAATATTGTATAAAACTCCATCCACACAAACTGAATTCTAAATAAATATTAATAAAGTACTGAAATGTTCATGCTGAACAACCTAAACCTACTGTTTGTGAACTACATAAAAAAGTAACTGTAATGAACAGCGTGCAGTTATTAGTAACCTTTACAACCTTTTCATTCAATGATTTTTATTTTAATTCCTACACAGTAAATTAACACTGAACTCATCCCAATTATAAAGGAACACACAATGAGTCATGTAGTAACTTAAAAGTGTTAAACAAACCCTCTGTGAAGCTCTGTGCTGTTAACTTGTGGTTTCTGAGGCTGGTAACTGTGATGTGAAACAGAGGCAACTCTTGTTCTTCCTTTCCCGGGGCGGTCCTGATGAGTGCCAGTTTCATCATAATGTTTTTAATGGTCTTTGTTCTTGAAGTTCTTGAAACTTTTTGGATTGACTGACCTTCATTTTCTAAATTAATATATTATTATTTTTTAAGTAGTTGAGTAGTTCTTGCCATAAAATTAATTAGAACATTACTTAAATAGGGCTATTTACTGTATACCAACTCTTTTCACAAATGTATAACTGATGTTCTCAAACGCATTAAGAGGGCAACAATTGCTAGTTGGTAAAAGCATCTGTCGGTAGAGAACAGGTACCAACCTCAGACAGTCTGTCAAATCACACACTGTACCTTAATAGCATCTCTCCGTTTCTGCTCAGCCTGTGTGTGGGCTTGTCTGCGGCGGTCTTTGTAGGAGTCCTTGTAGGCAGTCTCATGTCTGTAGTCACTGTCTTCATCATCTGAGCCATAAAAACAGAAGATACGAATAAGACTGGTATTTAGTAGTGGTGTACTAAATACACCAAACTGCCAGGTAACAGGTTTATTTGTAAAACATTGTGATTTTAATAAGGGAGTGACAATTTACACCCAGGTACAAAGTAGCATTAGCAACACAAGGAGGGTAATTTCCCCCCTTTTAAACTTTGCAGTGAACTTTACCCTAATAAAGGGGAACATCTTAACCACTGGTAAAATATAGTGAACTACCTCTGTAGAGAGCGGGATTTATACTTTAGTGTGGTAGCTAAGCAATGTCAAGACTCTTTTATTCTGTGAACATAAGAAGTAAGATTTTAAAACGGCCATTGTATTCAAACATCTAAATCTAATATTTAGCTGTAAGTGAACAAGAGAGATTTTAGCTGCTAAATTGTAAAATGAAATCCAATTTTAAGCATGCTAATTGCCAATTTTGTCACAGTCATGCAAAAACTTATTTTTGTTGTTGTCTTTTATTTGTACATAATTAGTACCTGGCAGTTGTTCTTTAAATTGTGTCAAAATGTAACGATGAACGGACCAAAAGAAATGACAAAACTTTTTATATTGACTTATTTCTACATATGACTACATTGACTCTATGTAATTATTTTTAGTAACAGTACACAGTGCAATCAGTACACAGTAAACGTTTAGCAAATAATGCTTTTTGGCAGCCGCGGTCAATTTTAAAAGCAGCCAAAAAAAAATGTGACCTTTGAATTGTTACCCGCATCTATATTTTTTTTTAAAATGAGACTGATTTGGCTGTAAAACCACAAACCTGGCAACTCTAGTCTTTAGTCTTCAGATCTCATAAACCACCCACCAGCACTCAGGGCAGGGTAGGCTGGCCAAACTATTTAATATGTTATTTGTACTGCTCTGACCTGGCTTCTCTTTATTCTTTTCTATTCTTCTTCTTCTTTTTTGTTTAAGCTTTGAAAAACCTAGTATGCACTCTAAAACGCCTAAGGCTTCTTCTTCAGCACAACATCAAAGAATCAACAGGCTGTTTCTCTAGAAGAGATGTTTGAGGGATATCAGCCCAACTGCTGCACATACACACTGGTAGAGAGCAAATATTCTGATAAAGAAACAAATATTTTATTCCCTTTTTACACCTTGCAGATACAAATATGCAGCCCTCCCTTTTCCATTAACAATAAGAGAAAATGACTATTTTGGACTAGAAGTAAATGTTACTTCTAGCTCTAACGCTGGTACTGAACAGAGCATTATTGTGGCTAACTAGTAAACTAAGGATGTACCAAATATGCAGCAATAAAATTATTTGTACAAAAAAAGAGTTCGGTCGAATAAGTAAAAAAAGAATTAAAAGGATCTATTTGCAATATTATGCTTTCTACTATCATTGTGTCAGTGGAAGAATATGGTCATAAAATGACTAGCTGGGATGATAAAAAACAGGACAAAATTACACTTATATTTAATTTGTATTTAATTTATGCAATGGTAAGCAAAATGGGAAAGTGAATGAAAAGCTGCATAAACTTGTGCGCAGTATTGTGTACCTGTGTTGGGTACTGAGGAGGCACTGGTGGATCCTATACTGTTGGCTCTAGACACCATTGTTCCTTTCCGAGAACTCTCTGCAAAGAAACCTGTAAAAGAGGAAACAATACAAGACAATGTCCAACATAAACAACCAAGAAATATATTTATTGTTTTCCTCCTAAGTTAAAAAAGTTAAGTAAGAGTAAAAAAAAATAGGTGATTTAAAATTTTGTAAAACCACTAAACCATTTTTTTTATCTATTACCACCAAACTGCACGCTGTTGATTTTCTTTTGAGTAAATGGCATTTATATTATTTACATGGTTACCATTTTGGTCAGTGATATATGTTATATATGCAGCCTATATAACACACATAGTTACTAAGCTTAATGTACAGTATAATGCAAAGGTTTGTTCAACTGATTTTTCTAATATTTTAAATGAAAATAAAATAACAGGGTAACATTTTTCCTTACATTTAAGATTTGCTATTTATTTTCTGACATATTTTAATATATATTACCTTATTGTCTTTTTGTTTTGAGGTATGCTATATTAAGGAAACAGTCATTTATATATATATATATATATATATATATATATATATATATATATATATATATATATAATAAAATGTTTTACTTCATGACATAATGTGAATCTAATTGTCATTTACCTTAAGTCAACATCTATTAATTAATGAGGGAATAAAATTCCTCCAATTTTTTTTTACTTTGACTTTCATTAAAAGATAATACGGTTTTCTGCTTCTGCATATTTATTGATCTGTAACAGTGAAGATATACAAGCACTAAAACTATAAAACTATACACTACATTTTTCTAAACCCAATTAATTAAACATATGACATAATAAAACCAATGAACTACTACAATAACACTAAACTAATAAAACCACTCCTTTCAGGGCTGCTTAAATAGACACACACTTAAAGCCAGGCTTAAGTACTTACTGTGGTCAAAGCCATTGTCGCTAAAGGTGCCGTCCGTCTGCTGAGCCATGGCGAGGTGAAGTTCAGGACGAGGGAAAAATAAACACTCGGATTAATTCAGACAAAATGACAGAATTCTCTTAACGGTAAAGAAAAGAGAGACACAGACAGACAGACAGACCGATACAAACCACCCGCCAGCACTAAAAGTTATACACCTGGCACATCATGCATCTAGGACACCAGTACTCCCTACTGTGATATGTCCTCAATAAATAACCATTAGCACCCCGCTACGCCCGGCAGAGACGGCTTTATTACTTTACAAAACGCTGGAACCATAAAAGCGAAGGCACTTTCAGCAATGATGAGAATAATAAATGCCATTTACAATGCTAACAATGAGAAATGCCACTTAAATGTACCTGCACTTACAATGCCAGTGAATAGGGCTCGGTTAAAATTATGATAATTTAGCATTATAAAGATAAACTGTGACAATTTTAGCTGTGGATGAAGATCAACCTTTAACAGCATGCTTCATCATTATCAAAATAGCATTATTATTATTAGGGATGCAGCAATGACTTTAGACAATGCAGAAATACACTCTAAAAACGGGAGGTTACACCGATTACAGATTGTCTTTCAATGCGTTTGGTGGATCGCTGATGCCAATTGAAGACCTCAGGAGGGGAATCCGGTTACTGGTATTAAAGGCACACCATGCAACATTTTCAGTTAATCAATGCATTTCATACTGTTTAAGATAAATACATGGGTAATTATGAAGCGTAAGAAGTTTCTCACTTTTTCACCCTTTTGGTCTGTAGGGGAAAAAAAAATCTTGGGCATTGCAAGAGTCAGTCTCGCTTTATGGCAAATGCTACATATATCCTCAGCAAAAAGCAAGAGGCAGGCTAGTTGCTAGAGGGCCATAGTTATAGATGTGCAAGTCTTCTCCGAATAGCCAGAGCTAAAATTCTAATATTGCCTGTCTATTATTATGAACTATTTTGCAAGCTTGCTTCATAAGTGACGTTTAGTCCAGGTATGTGTATTTACTTTACTAAACAGCACATTATTTGGCACAAATTTGGTTTGAAGTGGATTTTACAATATATAAAATCAGAATCCAGTATAAGATCTTGTCGCACTTGCTACTCAAAAAACTCTTTTCTGACTTTTTTTCCCCCAAACATGCAATGTACAAACCCTTTTCTGATATGTTTAATAGTCTATTGTGCTCAACACATCATGCATGGCTAGGGTATGGAACCAGAGGAATAGCATTGTGACAGAGAACATTTACTCTTGGTCTGTAGGGGAGCCTCTAAAAAAAACAACCAAGGATGGCAGCATAGTGTGCCTTGCTCCCTTCAAGAGGCGCAATACAATGCGATTCTGCAGCCATGTACAAGCCTTATATTTCCATATACATTTTTTTTTTTTACCAAGAAATGTAATCATCATGTGATAGAGGATCTTTGCACAAAGAATATAATCTGACCGGCTCTTAGAATCAGCATATTAGAGCAATATTGCATTATTTGTCTAAAAACATCTGACAATATTAAAACTGCCAATCAACTTTACAGCTTTTCTAGCACAGTGAAGAATAAACCACTTTATATAATTATTTTGGACCTATGACTTTCCTGGTGAAATCTAGTGAAAATTTGTAAAATTTGTATCACAATATATATTTTGCAGAAAAAACATATTGCAATGTCAGATATGTGCCAGTATCGTGCATCCATATTGCCCACATCTATCCCTTGATAAACAGTCAACCACTTTATTAAACCGCATTAAAGCACAGATTTGTGCTGACTTCAAACTTGAAAAAGTAAAAAAAAAATGGGAGGGGTAGTTTGGGCATGGCACTGGGTGATGTTTGGGTTTAGAGGCGGTGCAGAAGGGAGAGCTGACAGGCTAAGCTGCAGCAACAGCAGTGTGCCTTTGATACCCAGATGGTTTGAGTTCAGCAGGGGGGTGTTATTATTTATTGACAGGTGTTATCTGCATATTGTAAGTGTCTGCATACCAATGTACACGGACACATCATCCTTGCCTATAGCACAGTTGAACCTGGTTAGGAAATGTATATACAAAATTTAAGCAAAACTAATACGTTTTGTGCCTTTTCAGGAACACATTTCATCTATTAATGAAAAAAATATGGCTTAGTGTCACTTTAAGTATCCAACTAGCTATCTAGCTATACAGCCAATTTCTGTCAGTAATGCTAGTTTAACAATTTATATCAGTATCACTAAGTATTAAACTAAAACAAAGCACCCCCTAAAAAGTGAAACAGAGCTCACTGTAAGGTAAACATGTTTTACACAATAGTAAACTCTCCTTTCTAAGCTACTTAACAGTAAACTTTACAAAATATGTAAAGAATGTCGTTTTTACACAAGTTTTCTAGCTAAGCTAACCTAGCTAGCTAATCCAAACTAAGGTTAGTTTAGCTAGTTAGCGTTTCCGAATCCAATGTAGGTCAGCTGAGCTCGGTGACAACACCGAGTTTTGAGAAGAGGCTAACTTACAGTCTTAGCTAACGCTAACTAACTACCTAATTTAGCTATTTAAGTTATTTTAGAGTTTATGAGGCGGATATTTTAGTTGTACAATACTGTACTAAGTTGTATATTTTAATGTACAATATAGACAAACGAGCTTATTTAAAATCATTTAGAAATATATATTTACAAATATAGCTTGTTAGCTAGCTAAGACATTAAGCTTGTTACTAGAGTTGGCTAATCCAGGTCCAGAAATACGAATCCATCCCAGGGTTTTGTTCCAACAGCCTGTGCGGGTCTACTTGCAGCTACAGCGTCCACGCAGTTGGAGCAAAATCCCGGAGTGGATTTATACTTATGGACGTTTCTGGACATTCTCTATCCCAAATAGAGATACATCATTGTTATATCAGTGATCATTCGCAGTCTGATAAGTTACTACAGTGTTATAAATCATGTTATAAGTCTGGGAAGACGTTGGCTAACGCTAATATGACGTAGATAAACACAAAGGAGCCAGATCCCCAAGTTTTCTTTTGTTTAGCCAGCTTTACTATTAGTCTTCTATTGATCATCATAAAGTGAAAGTAACGTTAGTTGATTCCAGCGCTTATATTCTCTAATCTCAGGTTTATCACATCAGTAAAGCACCTGACTGTCTTCTACAGGAGTTAAACAGCTGAACTGTCTGCTTACTTTGTGCCAGGGATCCTCCGGCGACGCGCTGGGCTCCGTCATTTTGGAAGAAACACGGAAAGATCACGGGATGAGGAGCTGAGGGGAGCGCGCTGGAGAACAGCGCCGTCTGCTGCTGCTGATCTCAGCTGATCAGGAGTCAGAACCCGGGGACACACTCCTCTATCACCAGCAGAGGAGGGTAAAGAGGTTTTAGAGCTCACAGCAGGAGGAAATCTGGATATTCATAAATTCTCTTCACATAAAACATTTTTTTATGGAATAACTTCTGACATTACTATGAAAAATAAGTCAGTGTTTTATCCAAAGTTCTTTTACATAAATATTCAGGGAATTATTAATATTTTTGACAGCTCTGGAAATTACACATCTGAAAAGGTACTATCAATGCTGAATTTATACAGTATGCAGTACATAGAGGCTTTAGAACTTCCTGACAATGTCTCTTTCAGGAAGCCTTGCATATGTCAGCAATACAATGCTAAACCACATACTGCATCCATTTTGAGATATCATAATTTTCGAGCTATTAAGCGCAACTGTAAGCCCCACCCACTAATTAAAAAAAAATGTTTGTATACAGGCCACACATAATTAGCCTGACTACAAGCCGCACATGGCTATGAGCCACACTTTTAATTAAACAGGCCATGTACACAAATATAGTTACGTACCGTGAACAGTGCTGCGTTCACGGTACATAAAATATGTTCTTAGGGTGTACGTACGGTTTAAAATAATACAGTAGTCACAAGATCCTTGTCATAAAATTAATTGGTAAGTCTAATATAAATGTATAGGCGAAAAAAGGGGTTTGTTGAATGTAATTTGCTTTAAAACCAGTTACAAAGAAAATAAAAGCTCAACTGGTAACAGCTGGATACCTCTGCGAAGCACCGCACACTCTGCCGACCCGGGATGCGGTAAGCTCAGAACCCCACTTTAAAATGACCAAAAATTACGGTACATAAAGTTTTACAAAAATAAAAGCAAGAAACATTGAGCATATTGATATATTAATGTATATTAATACTGTATAAATACACTTACCTTTTGTTATACTTTTTCATATTGGAATAGAACTACATTGGAAAACATTATTTATGTATGTAGGGAGCGACAGGGGTGACATTCAGAAGCCAGATTGCTCCAGGGAAGAGGCTGGAGATGTTGAAGTGATATTTTGTGTGGGTGGTGCTGGCCTTGAAATGTCTCTGTAATGGCAGTTTGGTGAAGAGATCACTATCACTACGGGGGTCTGAACAGTTCCTCTCATCATTCTTCCTTATTCTGGACACGCTCGCGGCTCCAGCGGTGGTTACTGGCAGGGTCGATACGGGCAGTTGCCTAAGGCAGTGAAAGCTTAGGGGCACACCCACATAAACACACATTCTTTTAAGTGGTGTTTATGTCCTGGGGTCCTTTTTCTTCCATGAATATACAGAAAAAGTTATAGACTAAAACTAGCTGATTTATTTTGTACATAAATTATACATACAGATTTACAGAAGATGTTGTACAGAAGTACTGACTGACAAAACTGTGTTTATGATATATATTTTATTAATGTGGAAAAGATGCGTGGCTCAGTGGTTTGAGCACTGTGTTATTGATCACAGGGTTGTGGGTACAATGTCCTTGTTTGCTGGGCTGCCGCTGTTGGGCTTTTGCTGCTCAAATCCAGCTTTTCCTTGCTCTCCTTCAAAATGACTTGACAAATGGATCAGCAAAAAAAGGTAAAGGCTGCATTTACTATTGTAGAGAGCCATGATTTTGGTCCGACAGCAACTATCTGAAACAATCCTGTATGGTTACTCCCAAGCTAGACGTTTACAAAAGGAAAAAAAATCAAAGTTACACCTGCACAAACACCTTTAAGAATGCAGCAAGTGGTTCCTGAAGGGTTAGTCAGCTTTTTAATTTAATTAACTTGTTACTTGTTATTTTTGGTTATCATTGCCATCTCTCCTTAGTTTCACTAAATTCATGTGCAGGACTAGCAGTAATGTTAATGTCAGCTTGTGCTAAATAGCAAAACATGAGCAAGGTAGTTCATGCATAATTGAGATAGAAACAAAACTCTGCTGACTTGCCACGGACAGCAGGTACAGATCCCTCCCTCAGACAAAGTCTGCTGGGTAATCTTGCTGTGTACTGTCCAAGGTTCTCAAAGCTGTCTGCCTTGAAGTGGTTTGCACACACCAGAAGTTTCTTGGCGATTGTTGTTGAAACATGGCCATTGAAAAAAGAATGTGTTGTTCTTGGCAGCCAAAAAACACCACATGTGACTTTCTTTTGCCTGTAGCCAACGCATTCAGTGTGGCAGATCTTCAACTGATCTATTGGGTGAGGCTCTGGTAGGGGTTGATGTATGAAGGGTGGTGCCTGAGTGGTTCTATGCAAATTTTATCATTCTGACGTAAGACTAAGGGTGGAAATCCACATGTGTATAACACCAAGGGCCTAGGCATGCAGACTGCTTCTACAAACATTAGTGAAAGAATGCGGCACTATCAGGAAATCAGTGAATTCCAGTGTTTTACTGTGATAGGATGCAGTACCTGTGAAACAAGTCCAGTCACAAAATTTCCTCACTAGTAAATATTCCACAGCCAACTGTCTGTGCTATTATAACAAAGTGGAAGCAACTGGGAACAAAAGCAACTCGCTCTGCCAATGTAAAATAACAGAGACAGGAGTCAACGGATCTCCAACTTTCTACAGCAGAGTCTATCACTCCAGACCTTCAAACTTCATGTGGCTGTCAGATTAGCCCAAGAACAGCGTAGAGCGTGAAGACCTTCATGGAATGGGTTCCATGGCTGAGCCGCTCCACCCAAGCCTTACATCACCAAACTCAAGACAGACGAGCTGCTTCTCTTGGTAATATGGTGTATGTACCACACGGTGGCATTCTGAGGTAAGTTTATGGAGATATAGTAAGTCAAAAGTGGGTAGAAGGCCAGATCTAGCCAACATGACTTTTGTTTTTCCACAAGGCCAAACCTTCTTTTGCACATATTTAATAATTAATAAAGACCAACACCAGTTTATCTTTCAGCTTGAAGTTAGTACTATGTCACATCTATTACGATTTTTTCTCTCTCTTTCTTTCTCTTGCTCTGGCTTTCAGCCTCTTCTCTTGCTCTTTTTCTCTCTCTCTCTCAGTTTCTCTTGCGCATCGTTTTCAGGAAGCGTCTGTTGCTTCTGCTTTTTTCTGTGGTTTCCTCCTCTTGCACTTCAACCCTCCCTTGTCACTAAACGCTAAACGTTTTTTCAAACAAGGAGACACACACACACACACACACACCAGAGCCCACTAGAAGTTTAACATTCGGACAGGTGTCTTCTTCTCTTCTTCGTTCACACTTCCTATCTTTTCGAGGATAAACTTCAGTGTTGTTGGACAGACAGTGGATGTTACTGAAAGGATGAAGAAAGATGCTTCAGCGTGCGTCACTCTCAACCAGAGGATGAGCAGACAGAGGCCTAGTGCTGAGCAACGTTACTGAACAGCTGGAGGGCATTCAAAACTTGATTCACTTTGCCTGAAGGACAGCTATTGTTCATAAAGTGAATGTTAGCATTGTAAGTGGCATTTCTGCTTCCCTTTTTTCCAGACACAGTGTTTTTTGCATACATATGTGTGTCTGGTGTGTTTTTCCCTCCATTTTGAAACGAACAGGAGATTGCTCAATATAGGACTGTGTGTTTTGCTTCTTATGCATTAAATTGATGGTAAAACCCTATTTTTTTTTATCGGTAGAGTACAAGATTACAAAATTCTGATTATTTTTGTTTTTTTGCTACTTTTTCCCTTTGATCTTTCCTCCTGCTCTTGCTGTTTTTGACAGCATGTCATAAAAGAAATGCTTCAGCCACTTTTTTGGACCTGACCGAACCAAAGAACATTGTGGAGATTCGTAAACTTTCGAAAAAGGCATTGGATTTGATCTTTAAGAGTTGACTGGCCGTGATTGGTCAGAAGCCGTTTGCTGTGGGAATTGTCACTTGCTGGAGGTTGGGATCCTGGAATACTTTCGGAAGGTAGTGATGGGTAATGCGGCAGGTGGCCTAGAGCAGCCGGAGGGCCAGGAGGCCCGGGCCTCGTTGGGTGGGACCAGTCCCTTACCTGGCACAATAAAGAAGAAAACGGCCCCACCCAAACTCCCCATGCCCCCCGAGGAGGAACTAGAGGAGCGCTTCAATGTGGTTTTGGTGAGTGATTCACACATGAACAGTGATGGAACAAAAAGAAAGAACGCCCACATATGTTTAGATGTAAACAAGAACAATCAAATATTAATTGTTTTAAAAGGATACATAATGATTAAAGACACAAATAGGACAGTTTAATACCGAAGTAAAACTTTACACGACAATCAAACACACATCAAACAAGCAAGAAGAGCAAAAAGAACAATGTACAACCATGACTAAATATTCTCACCATGTGCAAAAGTACATTAAACACATACACTCCTGATTCCTGCAAATATATCTTAAGTCCCTTATTTCGCTTATAAAATATGTAGATATATTTTAGGCCTCACAACCAAATGATAAATAATAGCCCAGATATGCCTACATGTATAAGATAAATACTGTATAAAGCTCCTGAAAATACAGGTGGTTTAGTAAATATCAGATAACAAAAGTTAAAGAACCCACTTTAAACAGACAAACAAACAGTGGATCTAACTTACATTAACAACCTATTTCATTTTTGCTGATTTTTTTTTTTTTTTCAATTTTATCCATTGTGTTTATTTATTTATCAGAGCCTATTAGTCTAAATGAGCCAGTGTGTTGACTTTGTTTTAAAACAGTGTTTTTATTTGATTTATGTTTTATTTATTTTGGATATTTGAACATTTCTAATCTGCCATTGCCTTGTTGTTGAAGGTCAGTCAATCCCAAAAAGTATAAGAACTTTAAAAGCATCTTTAGGTGTAGTCGCAAAAAACATCAAAAATGTTATGATGAAAGTGGCTCTCATCAGGACCACCCTAAAACAAGGAAGACAAAGAGTTATCCCATAAGAGATAAGAGCCCACCTAACTTCTTCACCGAATACTTTAAATGAGAAGATGTGTCCAGAGTTTTGACTGGTACTGTGTATCATGTAAATGTCCTGAAACCACAGGCGGTTTAATTACTAAGTAACCAAATCTTATTCTAATGTTAAATATCTCACTACAAACAAATAGCATTTACAGCATTTTATTTTAGAATATTAGACAAAAATATAAAAACCAATATAAATCTGCAATTAGTAATTTAATATTAGTACATATTATATAACTTATGCATTTAAATTGATTTTTTTGTTAAATACCTTTTGCTTTCGTTTGCTGTGGACTCATTTGACCCATTTGGGTACTAGTTAGGCCTTGTCTAGAGAAAGTAGGTGATTAGCTGTGTATTAACGAGGTTTTTCACAGTGAATCAACAGCGGGAGAGGAGACTTAATGGCCAGGGTTCAGTAGTTTTGGGTGATTTCCCTGCTTTAATGCACTCTCTAAACGTACTAATTAAAGGGGTGAGATGAATCAGGTGTGGTTACACAGGAAAAGTACAAAACTGTGCAGGAATACAGCCCAGATGTGTACAGATAAAGATGAAGTCCAGGCTAAGTGCTGAATGAAGCTGCTGTTGAGACCTAAGGCCTAAATTGGAAATGTGTTGTGGTGTAAGAATAGTAAAATGTAACTTGTGATACATGTGATTCTTAAACCTTGTGCACTAGCGCAGTGACTGCAGTGTGTACACTGTGTGCTCACACAGACTGAAAATGTGACAGTGTGACTCTGACCTCACTTCCTCTTTCCTCTCCTTTTCTGTAGCACTCAGCCCAAACCAATATGTCAGGTTTCAAGTGTGTGTGTGTATGTGAGAGACAGGGGTGTAAGTTTAAAAATGCACTGAAAAACTTTAAGAACAGTTTGATTTTAAATGATTTATTTTAAAAAATCACATTTCTGTCTTTCTATCTGTCTGTCTTTTTATTTATTTAGCTACATTTTTCATGATATGCATGTACCGAAATGCATACAGTTGTAACCTGAAGTTTACAGTCTGGTGAGGTGTTAACAAACCCCAGCAGCACTGCTGTTCTGTGTAGTGCTGAGAATGACCCACCATCCAAATAGTAGCTGCTCTGTGGTGGTCTATCTTGTGGGGTGCTGCTCATTAAAGAACAGGCTGAAATGAGGGTAGTAAAGTATGCAATGAAATAGATACAGGACTACAGTCAGCAATTATGAAACTACAAAGCCCTTGTACAGCTTTGGAAAAAAATAAGAGACCACTTACAAATGTTGTGGTTCATGATTTTACCAAATTAATATGGAATATAATCAAGAGGAAGATGGATGATCACAAGCCATCAAACCAAACTGAACTGCTTGAATTCTTGCACCAGGAGTAAAGGCATAAAGTTATCCAAAAGCATATGAACTTGTTTTCTTTACATTATTTGAGGTCTGAAAGCTCTGCATATTTTTTGTTATTTCAGCCATTTCTCATTTTCTGCAAATAAATGCTCTAAATGACAATATTTTTATTTGAAAAATAAAACAACAATGTTCATATTACTCTGACATAAACCTATAAATAGCAAAATCAGAGAAACTGATTCAGAAACTGAAGAGTCTGTAGGCCTCTTAATGTATTTCCAGAGCTGTATATATAGAAGCAGATATATTTTATCATGTATTAAGAAATCAAAAACACAAACTAAACTTTCCAGAATATGCAAAAGATCTTTAAGTGACTATTAAAAAGCATGACGTTGATAAGGAATTTCCTACTGGCAATCATATTTATCACTTTTTTAATCATTAGAAGAATGGCAATGGAAAGGTTGGCCTTATCAGCAATACTACACACTGATGGTGAGTTAGGACTGGAGGGAAACACCTATTATGCACATAAATAATACCAGGAGCCAATAGCAAAGCCAATAAAGTACTTCTTGTGTGATGTAGTTAGAAATGTAAGGTAGATGAAAGATCAGCTCTCAGAAGAGCATTACTTTAACTCTTATCTATTGGATTTCTATTTGATAGATTATTTCAAAAGGCAGAATTCGCTGTGTGCTGAGACATGTTGTTTAATGTTATTAGTATCATTTGTTTACCATTTTAACCTCCACCAACTTCACAAACTGCTCAAAAGGAGTTGGTTATCTTAATCTCTCACTAAACCACAGTGGGTTCTCGCCCCATCCTCTGTGTGCAGGCGCCTCCACGCCTTCAGGCTCCTGAAAGTACCTTCACCAAGCTACTGAGAGAACAAGAGAGCACACGAACGGAAACCACAGATTAATTTAGGAGGAAACACCCAGTTACTGTGGTGCTGCATGTGCCTTTACACCCTTTTACTCCAGCCTTTAGAGACAAGGCAAAAAATAAAATACAGCCAGCCGTTACTGGCTACCGCACTGAGGTGTGTCAAGTGCTTTAGATTTTGCATATAAAGCACTTTCTACTCTAACGGCTACTGAACACCTCCCTGAACAGGAAGTGAATGATAGACTGAAAGTGTAAACTGATGCAATAGACAACATGTCAGTCTTTAGCTCACACAGCTTACACTTGACATCATACTGGACTGTATTGTATTTAAACTGTATGATCAGAGGTAGCAGAAATGGCTCAGTATCTAAATAATGGGCCTTTTTTGTCTGCAGCATAGTTAAAAAGATGTTTACATTTCATACACTTGATACACACTATGGATGCACCGATCAGGAATTCTGGGCTGATAACGATATTACATGTAGTATCTACTGACAATACTCAGTCAATGCCAATATATTATTTATAACTCCTCATTGCATCTTCTGTCCCCCAAATCAACAGTTAATTTTCACGCCTTCGGGCTGTGTTGTGTAAATAGCAACAGCGCTTGTGAATATATCTACGCAGATGAGCGTGGTGGACTTGAATGAGGTGTGTTAGGGTAAATTTCTGGTGTACTGCTATCTCGACAACAGAAAACACAGGTGTACCACTGACTGAATACATTCTAAGGACTAAGGAGATGTCAACAGTCAGACGTCCATTGCAATCTTGTCAACACATGGACAAGCAGCAGTGCACAAACCCAGACATCAAAAGTTGATTTTTGATCTCCACCCCAAACCCACCACCCCCGCCCACCCCACCCCCACCGCCCACTTGCAACTTGCACACACACCAAAGGATAACGAAACTTTACTTTTATATTAATTATTTTTACTTTTTTTTAATTAAATTTAGATTATTCAGAGGTGAAATGAGTTTTATCTTTTTTCTTTTTGGAAGGCCCTGCCTCTGCTTTCTTTTTTTTTTTGGGAAGAAAAGGGGGTAAGAGGGGGGGAAACACTGCCCGCCCACACTAAAAACTGATTGGCTGTCTCACAGACTCTTTGCAGAGAACAGGCCAATCAGAACTTTTCAATTCAATTCAATTCAATTCAATTTTATTTATATAGCGCTTTTTACAACAAAGGTTGTCACAAAGCCGCTTTACAGGAAAAACAGGTCCACGCCTCTTATGAGCAGCACCACAGAGATGCCAATTTTATGGTGACACAGTGGCAAGGAAAAACTCCCTTTAAGAGGAAGAAACCTTGGAAGGAACCAAGACTCAGTCCGAGGAACCCATCCTACTCGGGCTGACCCGCTCAGTACAAACAAACAACAAACAACAAACAAATAACAGAACAAAACAGTACAGAGAATTAATGTGAACTATGGCTAATATAACAGCTACTAATTTATGAATATAAGAATGTGATGGGCACAAACTATAGAGCTATGGCTAATACAGAAACAGATACTGAGTGTGTTAATGGTAATCAGTGCAGGGCTGCAGAGCCGGAGAACAACACAGCGGGCAGTGGAGAGCCAGGCAGGGAACATCAGGAACAGGGCATCTCCATACATGTAAAAGAGATAGATAGAGAAAACAGGAAGGAAAGGAAGAGAAAAAAAAGCAGGAGTTAGAAGGGCTGTGTAATAACTCTGATGAATAGAAGGACAGGGCTGATTCCTGAAAGCTGGAACCACAGACGGACACATCCAGGAAGACCGGCCGGCCAGGCGTCTCAGCACATGTGAGAAAGATAGAGATAGAGAACAGAGAGGGGAGGGAAGAAAAAGGGGTTAGAATGGTTTTATAAAACTCTGCTGGAGTGGGATGGGCACTGGTAGCAGCAGCTCAGGACATGGGGAGAGAAAGAGAAAGCAGATGATTTGCTGGATAAGCTGTAAGAGGAAGAAAATTGTAATGAGACATTACTCAAAAGCTTGAGAACCCTCTCTGTTTTCTCTCTCTCCTTCCCACACGCGATTAGAGAAAAAAAGTCTGTGGCCTGTGTGCGCGTTTGGGGCACTCGTTCTGAATTCCGGGAGATTATATGTGACTCACGGGCATCAGGGAGCCACTACCGAAATGCGGGAGACCCCCACAGCTTCAGGGAGACTTGGTTTGTCTGACAAGCCCAGAGTGCATTGCAGTTGGCAGCTTTAATTGTGACGCACATTCACTGTATCATTGTTTTAATAAGCTTCTGCAAAGATTTAGTTCAATCCAGTGTTGCATTCATTTTTTACCAAGATCTTGCAGCATTGATGACGGTAGAGTCTGATCGTTGCACAAAGCCTTCCCCAGCACATCCCAAAGATTCTCAGTGGGGTAAGGTCTGAACTCCACGGCCGAAGACACTGCCCGACAACGCCTGTGATTGGTCTTTTAAAAAAGGGGCGCGTTGTGGAGCGTATTAGAGAGAACGTATGCCAGCTGGAAAGCTTGTGAAAGCCCACGCGACTTTGTGCAATGCTCCCAAACTTCGTTTGGCTGGAAGTATGTGGAGTCCTTCAAACGGCTCATTCTGAAAGGGACTGAAACTGGTATAGAATTGAACTGGTGGGATCTCCGTATGAAAGACTGATTTTAAACAAAGTACTTCATTAACATGTTTTGTAGAGCCCAAATACCTATTCTCACTTGTTTGAAAACCGGTATAATTTATCTTCTTTAATATTTTTTATATTGTTTTCATACTTAGCTGAGGTATATCTTAAGCTTTCCATTCTGTCATGGTAAAATATCAAGGTGATTAAAATATATTTAGAAAACCAAAATGTATCTTTAAAGCAAAAGCTGTGATCAATAAGAACATTTCAGTATGTCTACAACTACGTCAAATGACAAACTTCACTAAAATTGTCCACAAAAGTGAGAATAAAAAGTGATTAATCTGGAAACAAAAGTGTAGTCTAAAGTCTTATAAATAATCTTACAAGTAAAAGTCAAAATAATGAAATCTTAAGTTATTTTCTGAACATTTTTAGGGCAAAAGGCAGAGTATTCTGAAACTGACGTATATATACAATAATGATGCAAGTTGCAGAGTTATCTTCGAACATGAATCACTGTTTCATTCTTTAATGATGTCATATGTCAGATATTGTGTGTAACCATGGAGACGGAGTTTGTTTCCGTAATGTGTATCAGTATCCATGGGGGCCGGCCCTGAGAGACAGTGACTGACGCAGATGATGATGACAGTGTTGTTTTGTGGTTTGACATAAAGGAAGAACTAAGATCTATGGTATTGGCAATAACTGTGCATCAGTGCTTAAAACATCCACCACCGTAGATGACATAACCTGGAAGATTTCAGGGCATTTAAGGCCTTTTTCTTCGGCTGTTCTCAAGAAGAAATGTAAACACGTTTAAAAAAATAATAATTAGACAGTTATATTTAAGGTTGAAATTTGGCAGCATCAAGAGTATCATTCTACAAATTTCTTAAAGTACATTTGTTTTTTCTGTTCCACCTTAAAAAGTAATTGTGTGACATTTAAGTGACAAACTTATTTTCGTTTTATTTATTTCACCTTAAATTTTACATCTGCATCATTAAATTAAAGTCATTCATATTTGTGTGAATATGGACCATGAAATGAACTTTAGAGCAGTAACCTCTGTGAGGAGCAGTCTAGACATATTAACCATATATAGATGTTTTGGGAATAACTGTATAAGTTGTGAGGTGTTATCGTGTAACTGAGACTAGCTTGCTCATGACAAGGAAAAAAAAAATAATAATAAAGGAGGACATTCTAAAACAGTGTGAAGAGAGATGATAATTGGGGGGGTTGAAGTATTTCTTCGGGGTGTAAATGGAAATCAGTACAGCGCAGGCGCGTGCTTCACTAACCTGAAATCTTACCATCCTTACAGTGTCTCGCTTTCTTACTGTATTGTCTACAGCACGTAAAAGATAAATCCATTACATCAGCTAATGTAGCGCATATATACAACACAACGACCATTTTTATTAATTCATATTGTACAGGATCTCTCCCACAGGAATAAATTGTTATTTAATTCTTGATAAATAGAAAATAAGAATGTAACTTAAAATCCTTGTAGATAAGACTTTTGTCCCTCATCTCAGCCACATATTTTGACACTGGGACTACAATATTAAATGTTAAGGGGAGATGTAGGAATGCATTTATATAGCTTGGCTAATGCCTTTAAAAAAAAAAAACTTGCCCATTGTTAATTTTCAAAGTAGCCTTATAAAAAAATAGAAAATAAGTCTTACCTTAAAAATTGTAATACACACATTTACTGTAAAACTACTCATCTAAGTAGCTAATTCCTCACTAGGTGTATTTACTGCAGCGCATAAAGCTTTCAGTTTCATGTTAACATTTCTGTTCCGCCTTAAAACACATTTCCATTCCACCTTAACAGTTTCCCTGCGTTAAAACAAAGTAAAAAACACAGTTCCCTGTTTAGACTATACTAGATGATAGAGTTTTAAGAGTTTTACACAGTTCTGCTTAGGGTGTGCAGAAATCACAAACAGTCCATATAAAACAGAACGTGGATTTCCATCTGAATGTTCTGTTCCACCTTAAAAGCGCCAAAAATAGTATCTACAGCCTGAATCCTGTGTGCCGCCCCAGCAGAATTTAAGGCGAATTGGTAAATTAGCAGTATTTAAGGTGGGATAGCAAATTCATGTGTTATTTATGTCAGTAAAAGTATATTTAAAGTGCATATTTAAGAAAGCTAAGTGGATTACAAGCTACTTACACGTAATATTGTAGCTTGAGCAGCTTGTGTACCTTAACTTAGACAAAGTTAATTAGCAATAATGAGGCAGCAGGCAGGTAAACGAGAGGAACGCTTATTAACATGGAATGGTATGATCCACTTTAGGGGTGCTTGAAATCATATCATACATATTGTATAATTATTCCAGGCATAGATACTGCATTGTTTTTGTATATTTATTATATTTTAATGTTTTGATCCCCCAAAACTATTATTTTTACCCCTTTAAGGGGGGTTGAAGTTTTGATTGGGGAGGTCTTGAGTAAAGCATTCTAAAACATCATGAATAGCAGAGGTGGAAAGTAACTAATTACATTTACTCACATTACTGTAATTGAGTAGATTTTATGAGTAATTTGTAAATTTTAAAGTAGTTTTTAAATTAGGTCATTTTACTTTTACTCAAGTTTATTTTGGCACATTGTAATCTACTTAGCTACATTGGAAAACTCCCCGTTACTGAGTAAAAATGAAATGCTGGAAAAAAACAACAACTTTTTGTTCTCCATGGCAGCGCAGCTGAACTTTTTAAAAAAAGCATAGCAATGGCAAGTTTAAAAAAAAAAGATTAACTGTAAATATATAAAAATACGGTTTATAGTCACATATATGACCATAACCTTTTAACAGTAAAGAAAAAAAATCAGATCATAAAAACCTATGCCACTTGTTCTTAAAAAAAAATTATGGGGTGGTCTGAACAAATACTACCTGAAAGGTCCAAATTATTTAATTAAATAATTATTTAATTTATGATTTGTACTTTTTTACATCAAATAATTAAAAGAAACTATGTAACTTTTACTCAAAGTAAATTTTAAATTGAGTACTTTTTTACTTTTACTCGAGTAGACTTTTAGATGGTTACTTTTACTTTTACTTGAGTAGAATTTTAGCAAAGTAAAGGTAATTTTACTTAATTACAACTTTTCAGTACTTTTTACACCTCTGATGAATAGAGAAGGACAGTCTAGAACAGTGTGATTAAAGGAGAACATTCTAGAGTATTTTTCTTGATTCTGGATATTCTATATCTATTCTTACTGTTCTACAGTGCTCTCTTCCGTTGACACTGTTCTAAAATGGTCTATACTTAAATAGTTGCAGATACTGACATTTTATCAGAGAGCATTTTACAACTCTGTGCATAGATAAGAGCACAGAGTAGAACATTCTAAATCATATAGAAAGTGTGAATATAGGAGAACAAAAGCACCAGTGTTAAATAATGAGTTTTGTACAGCAGCATGAGTACAGAATTATGTTCTAGATCAGCATGCTTACAGAAAACATATAGATTATTATAGATCTAGAACATATACTTTATTAGTTCTTGTTGGAGAAAGTTGTTCTACCTAATTCATTTTAAATGATCTACCTCGTTCATTTTGTTCCACAGTGTTCATCCTCATTCACACTTATTCATTATTCATTTTCTCAGCTTTTTTTCTAACAGAAGCCCAAAACTAATATTAGAGTATTGAGGTTCATTGGTTAGAATTTAATGCCGCTCTAATGAAGGTCATTATAACAAACCTTTAATGAGCCACAGTAAAAAAAAATACTTTGTCACTTTAAATATTCAAGTTGACATTTGAAATAAAAAAACTTTTTTTTTTTTTGTTTTCTTTATGTAGTTACTTGCAAACTCACTATCATTTCTTTTCCTTTAATTTTATCTGTACAGAGCACCATGAATCTGCCTCCAGACAAGATGATGCTTCTTAACCAGTACGACAATGAGAAGAAATGGGAACTGGTCTGTGATCAGGTAAGATCGAGTCATTTGAGGTAAACTTTAACTGATACTTTAATCTTCATCCTAAACCAGAATTAATATTAGTTACAGAATTAAGATTAGTTAAACACAGCAAACCGCTGAAGTTCGATAATCTGGAATTGGTATAAAAGGTGTGAAAACTTTTGATTTTTTCACTTTACCCTAGTGAAAAAAGTAGATTAAAATATACTGAGCATTATTATGCTATAGTGCACTAAAGTGTGCGTGTAGCCACAATAACATGGTGCAACTTTTTACTTATTATACTTTAATTGTATAAAAATAGCACAAAAGTCTTATTTAAATTGTGCTAAGTGTACTTAACTGTACTAAAGTGGAACTATTTTAAATATACTTAAGTAACATTTAAACATACTATTTCATGTTTGTAACCCTATATTTTAAATATGCTTACAGTAAAAGTATAATACATTTAATGAGTATTACAACTGTATCACTATTATCCACCGGGCATTTTATTAATGTACTAAGAATTGATGTTAAATATATTTACATTAGAGTACAAATATGCTTCTTGTTCCTGTCTTTTGTAAGTAGAACATTTCTAATATACTTTGTTTGGTATAAAAATATATTTTAATATACTGTACTACAATTTTTAGCTGGTTTCATTTACTTTACATTTATTATTTGACTTTTAAATGTGTTATACAGAGCATTGAAATACATCTGTTATATTAATGAAATACCTAAATATACATTTAAAATAAATGATCAATGTAGTAATTTAATTTACTTTCTAAAAAGTTACATGATACATTGTACTTTAAATGAACTACTGTAACTGTTCCTTTTAACGCACTTTGCTAAAAATGAACAAAAGAATATTTGGAAATAAATATTTTAGAAGTATATTGAATTACATTAAACTTAAATACATTAAAGTGTATTTTATACTAGTATATGTATTTACAATACACTATATTGTACTTTTTAAAAAGTATGATCAAGTTTTGCTTTCAAACATTTGATGAAAGCATAATATTAATGTAGCTTAAATATATTTTAAGTAAATACATAAATCTGTTAGCATATTTACAGCATACTTAGACATTTCTCAATATGTCTTAAGTACAATTAAGTATTTCAGGGTATTCTCTAAATTCAGGATGCACTTTTAAGAAACAATTTGTACTCATTACGTTTGGATAGAGTTTACACCAGTTGTGAGTAAATATTATTTAAACTGAACACAAAATACACCTATCTTATTAGCTCCTAGCATCATTAATTTTCATAATGGATGTATCCCCCAACCTTCACTCACCATCAGTGTGTAGTAACTTTTAATTAATTTTCCAATGTAATGGGAATATTTACTCAGTAACTAAACTTAGAAAACATTAACATTAACAAACAGTAACTTAAAGGTCATTAGCACTAGATGAGATAAGACAAAATTCTTAGTATTTATTTTAAGTATTTATAGCAGTAAATGTGTCAGGATCACTAGAATGAAAAGCTCTTAAGTCATCGATTACGAACAAGTCAGTCTAAATGATTAGTCATGTGATCGTGTATCAGTTTACTCTGTAAGGATTTTCTCAAAGCTATGTTTTGATGACAGATCAAAAATGATTTAAAAACTCTGCAGTTTTTCCTGTGTGTGAAACCAAATCAGTTTCAGCAGTACAAAATTACACATTACTGTTTATTAGAGCCTGACTGTAAGAAATTGGAAGAAATTGACATTTGTGATTTTACTGTTTATACAGTAAATTATTGATTAGACCATGTCCTTGTACAGACATAAATGTCAGTACATAGTGTTTCATCAGATCATGATTCTGATATCTAATGATCAATTCAGGAGATATTTACCAGAAAATAACAGTAATAGAATAATTATAGAACTGTATAAAATCTGCTGTTCTGATGGGTGAGCCAGTTCAGCAGAGTAAATTCTAATATGCATATCAGAAGCAATTGATAATTTGGGTATAAAATAAATGGGAAATTTCTTCTGTGATGTGCAGATTGAACAACCGATTTTGAGAAATTCAATTCTGATGTGAGAAGCGGCCTGAAAAGATTAAAAAGGACATTATTAAACTACATAGTCTCACATAATCTCAGTTTTTGTGTATGTGTTATAAACTAGTTCCTTAAAGAGCTAAATCAACACTTGACCTTTAAAATGAAAAACATGTCTCTTTTCTATTGTGGTTTTTAGTAGATATTTCAGCATTGTGCTGATATCTCACACAGCTTTATGAATGAATGCTTGATCACCTAACCATGATAAAATTGGTTATTCATATAATACACTCATTTCATGGACATGTTTTCCAAAGACCAGAGTGATCTTCATTTCCAATAATCAACAGTCAATTTTTATAAAAGTGATAGACATTAGAGAGAAGTGAGAAATGAGAAGCGCCACTTCAGATATGAGTATGATCTTTAGCCGGAAAGACTGAAATGAAATGAAAAAAAATAGACAGACTGCACCATCTGTATTGACATCATCTCACTCAGTCATTATCTCTTTATCGTTAAGAGATTCTATACCATCTATCTATCTATCTGTCTGTCTGTCTGTCTGTCTGTCTGCATATCCACATATCTGTTCTTCCATTCAACATATACCCATCATTAAAGCATCTATCCATAGCCATACATCTTTCTACCATCATAAATTTCTATTCATCTATTCATCCACAAAATGTTTATCCCTTCTTCCATTACATCTATCCAGCTACATATCCATACAATTTTATATACATCACAAATGTATCCATTCATTTAGTCAATTCATTCCTCTATCTATCATCTATTTAAAAATGATCTATCATCAAGATCAAAGATCAGTCCATAAAAATGATCCAACCATGCATATATTATTAAAAATCCATCCATCCACCTAAAACCACCCACCTTTAAACCTAGTCCATCTGTCCTTCCATCTAGATATAAAATATCTTTAATGATATTTATTGACAGGCTGTGTATCCAAGCGTCTATCCATCCATCAATCCACTCCAGCTTCTCACACATGTAACTACAGAAACTACAGATTTGTTTTTAGAAACAATTGTATAATTAATATGAATGAATGAATAATCTCTGTTAGGAGAAGCGTATCTGAATGAACAGGCGTCAGTGGAAGGGTTTAAGGTGATTTGGGGCTCAGCCTGACAGTCGGTACAGTGCTGGATTGTGGTTGAAAGGTTAGGACGGTCAGTTGTGGTAAAAGTTGTGGAGTAAAGTGCTGATCTGGAGTTCAGGTATAGAATACAGAGCAGTTCTGAAAATGAGCCGAGCCTGTCTAGGGTACGGCAGCACATTTCCTGTGTTATATTTACATCTCTATGGCAACCGCAAGATGCTCGCTTTGACGGTGTGGGTGCAAAGTTGTCATAGCAATGCAGCCCACAGGTCCTGAGCTGTGTTGACATTTTTTTTCTTTTTTGAGGTTTGAGAAGGTGTGTCAGAAAGTACTGCCATCATACAGACAGTAATACTTCTTCTCTCGTGCATCATCAGATGGCCAACTCAGTGTCTAGCAGCCACGACCTCGTTTGTGGGTCTAAGTCAAAGAGCCCAGCTTCTGAGGGTGGGCTGTATAGGGGGCAGCCGGAGATTATGTGCTCGGCTGTCTGTTCCGGTTCACCACACTCGCATGCCGCACTGTCCGACAGGCCCCACCTCTTTAAAGATGAATTGAAACGGCCTACTCCAGTGCGCAAACGATTCAGGGAGGTCCACAGATGCCGTGGCAGGTCTTCCCCTTTTACCCCACCTCCTGGGTCCTTAATGTATTGTTGGATGCGGGAGGGCCCAGCCGTCTCCCACATCTGTTGCCAGGCTGATGCCAGCCATGCGTCCCTGGACAAGTCCTCAGGAATAGACTGTAGCATCTCTTGTGCTGCCTTGTTGTAGGGATGGCGAGCCTTAAGCCTGCCTGGTGGGGCTGGTGTTATCGTGGCTTTGTGCAGGATGTGCCAGTCATATTTCTGGGCTTTTCTTGCAAGGGTGAGGGTAGCTGCATCCCGTCGGAGGCTGGCTGGGGCGATCCCAGCCAGAACTGGCAGGTAGGACACAGGGGTGGGTTTCAGGCAGCCAGTTACCATCCGGAGGGCACTGTTGATTACAGTGTCTACCTTGCTCACATGTGTGCTTCTACTCCAGGCAGGGGCACAGTATTCAGCTACGGGTAGAACAAGGGCTTGCGTGGAGATGCGAAGAGTCTGGGGGGAAGCTCCCCAAGTCGAACCTGCCAGACGGCGGATGAGTGAAACCCTGGAAGATACCTTGGCCTTCACTTCGTCCAGATGTTGCTTATAGGACAGTGTTCGGTCTAAGCGTACACCAAGGTACTTGGGGGCTTGCTGGAACTCCAGACGATTGTTGCCAACATATACATCCAGTTCCCTTCTTGCTTCCCGGTTTTTGAGGTGGAATGCTGCAGATACTGTCTTGCCCACGCTCAGCTGAAGGTGCCACTTTTGGAGGTAGTCTGCTAGGATACCCATGTCTTGGTTGAGACCATCTTCCATTGCCTTCCATGTTGGGCGTCGGAGCATTATGGCCAAATCGTCTGCATATCCGTACTTGGTGGATGTTATATCCGGCAGGTCGTGGATATATATGTTGAACAGCATTGGTGATAGGACGGAGCCTTGTGGAACACCGTTCTTCAGTCTGCGGAGCCTGCTGGTCTGGCCATCGCTGGTCTGGACAGTGAAGCTGCGGTTTGATAGCATCTCCATAATAAATCTCACCATGTGCCGGTCCGGGATTGTCCTTAGCAGTTTTAGATGTAGTCCACGGTGCCACACAGTGTCATAGGCGGCAGTCAGGTCCAAGAATACTACTCCAGCTTTCTCATTATCCGAAGAATCATCGAACTGGCAGACCAAGGTACAAGTCAAGGTCACAGTAATACTGTCACACTGAGACGCCCAACATAAACGATTTGGCTTTTAAGGAAGTAATATTTGATATCAGTCACATCATGACCTTCACACTGTTTTATATTTTTAATGGGACTAAGTGCACTTACTGAATGTTCAGCAACAAATAATATCAATTTCTTATATTGTCTCCATACTTAGCTGAGATTAATCTTAATCTGTCCATCCTGTCATGTTAAAATGTCAAGGTAAAAAGAAAATTAAAATTTTGCTAAAATTTTTCACTCTGTCATGCAGCTTACCATCAAATAAACAGAAATAATAAAAGTGATTAAGCTTGGAAAATATGATTTTTGTCTATTTTGAGGTTTTATAAACCTGATAAATAGACAAAAGCTAATAAAAAAAAGTATGAAGGCCAAAAGTGTAGAGATTCTAGTTCAACTCCCATTTACTTGTCCTGTATCACACTCCACCCACATATATATTTTTATAGCACCCACCCATTAATTCCTACAACATCTATTCAAAATACTCATATCAACCCATCCATCAAGCAATCCATCTCTTAAAAATCTAGTTTGTTCATCAACCAAATCTATCCACATATAATTTCATACAGCCATATATACATCAAAATCCTAACATCAAATCCACCCATTATTCCACCCAACCATTCATAGATCCTAAAATCAAAACACCAAAATTGTCAATCCATCTCTCCCTGCATTAAAAATCAGAAAAGTCACCCTATTCACCCATCCATCAGAAAATAATAGCATCAAAAATCCATCCAATATTATATCTATGCATCAATCTATCTGACCATCCAAAAATATAAACATCCAAAAAAGTCTTGCTATCAAAATAGGCCATTCATTCATAAAAAAAAACAATCCATACCATAAAAATATACCATTTGTCTATCCATCATCTATCCATCTTTTCATGCCTCCCTGCATTTATCCATCTATGCAAAAAACATAACTTCCAGAATAAGCCATCCATCCATCCGTTTATCCATTTATACCAGAAAGCATTTATCCAACTGGTGGCTACCATCCTTTTACCTATTTATCTATCATCTGTTGTGTCTCTGTTTGTTCATTAGGAGCGTTTCCAGGTGAAGAATCCTCCATCAGCGTATCTGAACAAAATCAGGAGTTTCTACCAGGACCAAGGAGGAGTGACCCGCAGGGTAAGTGGATTCTCTTTCTACACCACTCTGTCTGTTATACCTAGCTATCTCTCTTTCCCTCTGTTTCTTCCATTTCACATTAACATTCTGCTCTGACTACATTATCTTACACTATCTTAATACCATTTGACAGTGTAGATACTGTACAATATCTCTAATAAAGTCTATAATCCCCACTCTACAGTTCAAGAAGAGGATTCAGGAGTCCACTCAGGTTCTGAGAGAGCTGGAGATTTCCTTGCGGACAAATCACATTGGGTACGACCTCATTTCCATCCCATATTTGCATTCAGACTCTTACATTCAGTGATGGAAGAATCAATGCTAATGCTTTTCTCTTTCTCTGTCTATCTATCTAGATGGGCACAGGAGTTTCTGAATGAAGAAAATCAGGGTTTGGACGTTTTAGTGGAATATCTGTCCTATGCCCAAAGTGATGCACCGTAAGTTCAGTCATTTTATGCATTAGATGCTTTTCTTTTATATTAATTATTACTAAGAACATTTAGTGAGGTCTGGATGTTGGATGATTACCACCAACAAAGTACATTCAAGAGAACACACTTACACTGCTCCACAGCTCAATGCTGGGGGATATGTACTCTACAGCCCAACCCAGCATTAGGCCTAGTGCCAATACTAGGCTGATGATTTTCAGAGCTAGATCGTCCTTTTTGGCAGTATTTCTCTATAAGGTCTAGACAAGCTATGCGAACATTTGCATTTGTGTCAGTAACTGGTGAAAATCACATTTGAAAAATTTCACGTGTCATGCATTCATCCTGCAGGTTTGAGGTGGAGTCGGTGGAGAATGGAGGCTCAGTCACAGATAACAGAAGGCTGTCCGAGAGGTCAGTGGAGGACCTTACCAAACACACCAATCACTCACCGACCCACGGCATGACCAGAGCTGCTCGTGCATTGACTGTCCGGTGAGTGACCTCTCCACAGCAGGCTGGCTCAATGTTCACACACAGCGCAGAATATGTACTTTGTAATGCAGGATTCCAGATAAAAAATACAATGGTAGAGTAGCTGATGAATAAAACTGTGTTTGCTTCTCATGGTTGATGATGTGGACCACTGCTTTTATGATCAGCATGTAAATTTAGCATGTTCTGGTCTATAACAAAAAATTCTAAAGAAGAATGTCCGGCTATCAGTTTGTGACCTTAAGCTCAAGCGCAAGTCAACCTGGTCTAGTCCAGGCTTAAATCTGATTGAAATGCTGTGACATGACCTTAAACAGTCTGTGTATATATATATATATATATATATATATATATATATATATATATATATATATATATAAGTTAATTCAGATGCTTTATCATTTTCAGTTGATCTGACTCATAAATGACTGTAAGCTCATTTTCTTTATTTTTCAATGGATGCTTTTGTTTTTCCTTAGATTAACCAATCTGGCCCACCACAGAAAGACAATGCGAAACGCTCGCTTAGCTGGCCAAAGAGATGACGTCCATGTCTGCATTATGTGCCTGCGAGCTATCATGAACTACCAGGTACAGTGATAAACACACACTCACACACAGACACACACATAAATACTGGTTTTCATTTCGCCAGTGTTGGAGTTTAGTGTCTTTATGAGGTCTAATTGGCGTTCAGTGCCAGTTGGGACAGTCTCTAACTCTACATCAGCAAAGTAAAGCTACAAGAAAAGGGGTTTCTGATAAAGTGGCCAGTAAGTGTTGGAGATTGAATACCTCTCTGTTTCTCTTTTTATTTTGTGTTGGACAGTCTGGCTTTAACCTGGTGATGAGCCACCCCCGCTGTGTCAATGAAATCACCCTCAGCCTCAACAACAGGAACCCCAGGTAACAGAGTCAGAATGTGTGTGTTTGTTTGTGTGTTTTAGACAATTTTGACCCATTTACCTTCTTGATTTGTGTACTAGTTACAGCAGGTAATGCTTTACTCTGTATCAAATGTATGGTTCACACTGCATATTTTTTCAGTGAATCACATAATGGTAATTATTAAGCTGGAAAGAATCCATCTTTGCTTATGCTACATTTTCGTTTCAGATAGGTTTATTGTGAAACAATAAAACACTCACAGTCAAAACCATCCTCCCCTTAACCCACTTCTTTGCTTATGCTGCATTGTCTATAGATATTTTTACAATAAGCAGCAAAAAAAAATCACAGTGGTTTCTGGGCGTGTACTAAACCATGACTGCGGCTACTGTCCATTTCTAAATACACCAATAATTCAACTAAACACACTCACCAGGGTGTTTTAATGGAGTTTATACTCCATCAGGATTAAACTGTTCAACTCCAACTGAAAACTCTACTTATTGCATTTTAAGGTAGCATTACTGTGAGTCGTGCAGTAAAAGTAATAGAGATCAAACTTACTTTATAGTCTTTGGAGAATTGAAAGAAATACAACTGGAGAAACAGACACAAAGTGAGGAAATAGTGCCTTCAGATGAGTAAGGATGCCAGAGATTCTACTTTGGATTAATTGTCATTCGTTTTTAAAAGTGATAAATACAACCTGACTACAACAAGCTGAAATGTTATTTTGGCTGCAACCAGAATATCAAAGATATGTATTTTATTTACAAAACAGCTAGTCTTTAAATTCCACACACAAGCATATTTCCATTTTAGCTGAAGCACCAAAACAGCACAGTCTGATTGTTCTAACAGTAAAGCTAAGCTGCTGTAATCAATAAAACATGTGCTTAGCACTGCAGACTTTACTGTTTTTAAAAATATCTGTATACATGTGGACGGGCCTGAACAAATGTCATGTCTTTGCTGACTATTACTGTACAAAGCCCTGCACGTATTTGTCCACTATTTTCCTGATATTTGATTTTAAGGACAGCTTTCAGACCCAAAATCTTCTCAAAACTGTGTCTCGGGCATCAGGCAGTGTATTTATAATTACTTGGTGTAATAGGTTTCTCTGAGAGAGAAGTTCAGACATCTAGAAAATGTTACTAAGCACAGCAGACTCCACCCATTTAGCCAAAAGTTTACTAAGCTTTTACATATTTTAGCTGTAAAAAACAACAGTGGAGCCCTAAAGATCAATTCTAAAATAAAACAATTTTTATTCAAAACAAATAAATAATCAATGCGAAAATCATGAAACAGTTTTAACGAGACACAGTAATTATGCTGTTATGCCTGGGTGTGTCTGTGTGCTATCCTGGCTAATCCAAAACATTATAACCACACTGTTATAAAGGAAACTAAAATAAGGTAAAGGCTCAACACAAATACAACCTCACCGTGATATCACCTGCCAATTAAGCAACAGAACACGAGAGGAAGTGTATTATCACGAATAACATCACAACTGTAATTTGGATCATCTCAGCCATGATGTTATTCAGTATTCAGTATTATTCCACCAAGCACCAGACGTTATTTGGATGTTTTTATTTGGGCTAAATGTGGCCGATCCATCATGACCTTTATTTAGATCAAATATAGACGTTGTGTTTGGGCTGTGTTTAGTCGGTCCATTTTGTTCTAAGGTTAAATGTTAAGGTTAAATGTGGTTTCGGACCACATTTAACCTTAATAGTTTAATGTATATTAAACTCATGCAAATGAGTCGAGTAGAAACCCAAATTCTTCCTGAACATTGTTTTGCATTATTAATATATGTAACGCTGACTTCAATTAGAGGCTTCCATTCATCATGCAGTTAGAATAAAGGCAGCTCTGTGGGCTCCTGCAGCTAATGTGGGTCTTCAGTAGCTTTTTAAGAGCTCTCAGATCTGCAATTAAAAATTATATTTTGAGAAAATATATACTTTTTATGGTAATTTGATAACTGGACAAGCATTATTTTTATTATTCTTACCGGTGTCCAGTATCGCACATACTGTTTTTTTTTTTTTTTTTGCACCATAATTTAAGGTAAGTTAATGTAGCTAACTAAGTTAAGTAAAGTTAAGCTAACTAAACAAAACTATAATAAAAAAGACTGGATGTTAATCTACACAGAGTTCTCTCCTAAAAAAACTATTTATTTGGGTGAGTAAGGCACTTTAGATTATTTACAGTAAGCTTAGATTTACGAATTTCCCAGGACTAAAGCTGAAGCATTAGCATAAGGGGCTAACCACTAGCGGGTAATGCTAATGCTATTTTAGCAGTGCTAGCCAAAGTGAGCAGCATGCTACAGGCGCACTCTCTGAACGGGACAATAGCGGTTAGCAGCTAATGCTTATGCTACTCCAGCCCCGCTGCTAGAGAACTAAACTGAAACTCCTGTATAACTCTGTACTTCAGCAGAGTGGCTTTACTGATCCTTAATATCTAACTAGTAACTTTTAAACACAAGGCACACCGGATTAAATGGCACACTGATGATTTTTGGGAGAATTAAAGGATTTTAATTGCCCCTTATAGTGCCAAAAAACAGTAAGATAACTCTCTTATGACTCCAGACTGGTATCAGACAATCTTTCATCTGCTGTGGTTCATAAGCAGTGGTATAATGAGGACAGAAGGACATCTTTTGTATGCACTGTATAGCTGAAATGTACAGAGAAAGGCGGCTAATCTTTTAACTCAGAAGAAAAAGCTAACGCTAAGGAAGTGGTCATTACCTCAGCTTGCTAATGCTAAGCTAACTAAGCTAGCCTTTTTATGTCTCATCTTTCAGGCAGTAAACAGTGTATTTGAGCTCTGCAAGGTTGGTTAGCTACATAGGCTTCTATACTATTTGCTAACAATAGCTAAGTTCCACTAGGAGAGAGGAACTTTAGAGAGGAGCTCTTTCTTCAGCTAGTAAGCATATTATTACCAAAATAAACAATTTGTACATTAAATTTAAATAGATTTTGTTAGTTGATAATGTCAGAAGTTTGATATGTTAGAAATAACATTACTGAATAAACGTTTCTAGGTTTTTCAACTAATTTTTAATATTAATATTGACATTACAAATACTATAACGTTATAGTTCTTATGGCTTTAGTAAAATGTGTTTTCGGGAGGAGAGTAGTACACTGTAACCCTGCAGGCACCTAACAGTATTAGACGTTACCCTAACATAAATCTTTTATAATCTGATGTCATGACCAACATTCAACCTGAAACTAACATCTATTGACATTTGGTGGCCAGCTGGGTAGGTAATTATACAGTAAATTAAATTTGTGATAAAACAGTGTCTGCATTTGTGTAAGTTCTAATCAAGTTGTGTATCATTTATAGGACAAAAGCTCTTGTGCTGGAGCTTTTAGCTGCTGTGTGTCTTGTGAGAGGTGGACATGACATCATTATCTCAGCCTTCGACAACTTTAAAGAAGTGAGACACACACACACACACACACACACACTGATACACCCACAAAGGCGCAGTTTCCTCTGGGGGAGTTTCTCAATCTTCCTTCCACTTAGCTAGTTGGTTTGTGCAATGCCCTGTGCATGTGTGTGTGTCATGTTTCCTGTCACAATATAGATACTTCTGTTCTGAATTGTCCATGCTGAATTGTGTAGTATATTGAAAAATATTTTTTTTTTATCAAAATGTACCAAATTACATATTATATCAATACAGTTATTTTCAAAAAGTAACTTAGCTCTGAAGTCAGAAAAAATTTATTTTGTTTAATATGGGACTAAAAATTACTTGCAGTTTGTATTAGCCTATGTGTATAGAAAAAAAATACAAAACAAGATTTTAAATGTTTTTTTTATTGGTCTGATTCCTCAGGTTAGTAGTGAAAAGAACAGGTTTGAAAAGCTGATGGACTATTTCAGCAGTGATGACAGCAACATTGACTTCATGGTGAGTAAATATCTTCTGTTAACTAAATATTGTATATCATTGCATTATCAGCTTTACTCAATATATGCCATTATATTCAATACATTCTTATTATGCTCCATTATATTTGTGACATTATCACCATACGCCACTAGAATAAATTACGTTATCATCCTTCTCTTTTATATTTAGTACATTATCGTCATCATCATCATCTATTATAGTTGTAATATTTCTATCATGTTCCAATAGATTTATTATATTTTAATTGTACTTCACGATGTTTATTACACATTACATTATCATCATAGTGCATTATGTTTTTTTGCTTTCTTATCATACTCCACTATGTTCACTACATTACCAAAATTCTCCATTTTATTTTTGGCATTTTCACCATTCTTTTCCACATTAATTACATTATCATCATACTCCATATCATGCTAACAGTTTATTTCTGTTTCTGTCTAGGTGGCCTGCATGCAGTTCATCAATATTGTGGTTCACTCAGTGGAGAACATGAACTTCCGGGTGCACCTCCAGTATGAGTTTACTCACCTGGGCCTGGACCAGTATCTCGAGGTTAGACCACAGCAACATGTTCTAGTGTATGAAATAGCAATGCTAGCCTATACCTTTCTGTGCTATGTTTAACCATGTCTTACATAACACCTCTTAACCTGATATACGTTAAGAGAGTTTAAAAGTTTACACACTGCTTAGCGTCTCTTGGCTTCCTGTAGGAAAGAACAGAACTCAAATTAATATCATTCACCAGATAGAACAGAAATAAGAGAATAACAAGAATAACTGGGCAGAGAGTGAGATAATAAAAAATCATGGCTAAAAGCAATTTGTAGGTTATGACATTTTTACATTTTATCCAGAGTGACTTACAAGGTTAGTCCTGTTACAGAGGTGGGCTAATGTAGTGTTAGGAGTCTTGCCCAAGGACTCTTATTGGTGTAGCACAGCATTCAGTCACCGTAAACGGGAATTGAACCACAGTCTCCAACATGATTTGTTAGCTCAATGGCAGATAGTGGTGTTATTCACTACGCCACACCAATCACTGGTTACGAACTATGAGAATGTGAGTGTTTTTTGGACACTTACCGTTTTGATGTGGAAGGCTGTGCAGGTTAAACAGCCATATGCACAGCTGTGTGCACAAGTGTGGTGGGAGCTATTTAATGTAGGGATCCAGAGCAGGACAACATCACAGAAGAAAGCAGAGTAGTCAAGAGCCAGGCTGGGCAGCACTGATACAAAACAAAAGAGAAAAGACTAAATACATGTGAAAGATACACATGAAAAAATATAGAAAGGAACGAAAAAGAAAGGAGGATGAGGATTGTGTCAAACACTATTAAATTCACCCAGCAAGAAGGGCCTGATCCAGCGAAGGCAGGGATCAGCTAGCGAGCATCTTTCCAACATAGACTAGATAGTAGAAATAAAAATCAATCAATAAGTAGAGAACCACTATTTAAAAGACGGATTCCGATTCGAGGCAGCTCCACCACTTACTTCCTTGGTTACCTTTTGCTGGTTAGAATTTGCCTAGAATTTGTTAGATGATACTTAGATGTCATTGGTGAGCTGCTTGTCCATGTTGATCATAGTAAAATGGATCTGTATGTGGAACTGATACATTATGTGGGCTATCATGTATCTATCACTGTATAAAAGAGGATCTCTGCTGCCTTTGCTGATTGATGCACTGCAGTAGTTAATGTGTGAAACATGGAACTATGATGCATGAAGCACAAACAAAATGTCAACAGATATGAAAGGTTGCTTGCAGATATAAAAGGTTTAATAAAGAAGCCACTCAGGAAAACACAGGAAAGAGCACTCAGTATGCAACAATACAAGTGTTGGCAATACTTCGCAAAGGACTCGCAAAAAGTTTATGATTTTTTTCAGCTTTATTGGATCATATTCTTCTTACACAAAGTAAATGTATGCATTTTCACACGGACAAGGTTGTTTTTTAACCATGTATGTATGTGTGTATGTTTTCAGACACTGAAGCTGACAGAAAGTGATAATCTTAAGGTCCAGATTCAGGCCTACTTGGACAATGTGATAGACGTGGGTGCTCTGCTGGAGGAGGCGGAGAATAAAGGAGGAGTTTTGGACCACGTGGAGGAGTTACAGGACCTTAATGCACAGGTAAAATACACACAATTGCTGTTTTAGAATTATATGCAGCTTTTATGTTTTTAAAATTAAGAATACAAATAATTTTAAGCCGGTTAAACAAGTTTAGTATAAAACATATGAGTTTCTGTTTTCTAGACTGATGTATCTCATTAGTTCAACAGTGGTTTTTTTTGTTTGTTTTACGCTTGGTGTTGGTGTGTGTGATTGTGTGTGTAGCTGAATGCGAGGCTGCAGGACTATGAGAATGGAGAGATGGAGAAAGTGAATGAACTGGAGCAGCAACTCATGCAGGCCACGAAAGAGTCTGCTCTACTGAAGGTAATAAACACCAGATCTTATTCAGATTCTAAAGGTACAGATTCTGTTAAATAATAAAATCAGTTATCAGTTATACAGTAAAAAAAAACAAGAATTTCTCGTTCTGAAGAAAGTAGTAGATACTGTGTGAACTAGTTTGAAGTTTTCCAGCATTCCAGATTTCATGTGGATGTGTTCAATTCTATCACCAGCTCACCTGATTTACAGTAACATCATTATGGACTGATTTACCAAACCAGGTGTCGATATGAAGGCAACGATAAATATTATTAGACTCTGATGATGAATTTTGACGGTGTTTTAATAAACACAGTGACATTTTTGGAAGGAAACACAGAACGATATGTCTGGAGAAAAAAAGGCACAGCAAGCCATGATTAAAACCTCATCCCAACTGTGAAATATGGTGGAGGGGGCATCAAGGTTTGAGGCTGATTTGCTGCCTCAGGGCCTCAAGTTAACCAAGAAATTTTGCTGGAAAACTTAAGACCATCTGTCTAGCAACTGAGGCTCATTAGAGAATAGATGATGCAACAGGTCAATGACCCAAAACACAGAAGTAAATTAAAAACCAAATGGCTTTAACGGAAGAAAATACACCTTCTGGAGAGTCCTGACCTCAACCCAATTGAGATGCTGTGGCCTCAAGACCTCAAGAGAGCGATTCACACCAGATATCCCAACAATATTGCTGAATTGAAACAGTTTAGTGAAGAGGAATGATCCAAAATTCCTCCTGACCATTAAACAGGTCTGATCTACAACTACAGGAAACATTTGGTTGGGGTTTTTGCTGCCAAAGGAGGGTCAACCAGTTATTAAATCCAAAGGTTCACATACTTTTTCCCCCCTCACTGTGAATATTAACATGTTGTGTTCATTAAAACCATGCAAACATATAATTGTTTGTGTGGTATTAGTTTAAGCACATTGTGTTTGTCTATTGTGGTAACTTGGATAAAGATCAGAACACATTTAATGACCAATTTATGCAGAAATCCAAGTAATCCCAAAGGGTTCACATACTTTTTCTTGCAACTGTATTTATGTATAATATATACATACAGTATATGTTTCAATAGTTTTTTTTCAATGTCATTTACTCTTTACTCAAATTTTCTTCCCAAGTTACGGCCAGTTATAACAAAAACCTTTTTTTTATTTGTGTTCCACAGGAGAGTTTGCGGGAGTCCTGTGCTCAGGTGAGCACTCTGCAGCAGAGGGAGCGAGAGCGTGAGATAGAGAGAGAGCGAGAAAAGGAGCTTGAGAGGATCTGCCACTCTCCTCAAGTAGAAAGAGAGATAGATCCAATGAAAGAGAAGGAGAGAGACTCCAAGCTGGAGCTGAAACTGAGAGAGCTCCAGGATAAAGGTTTGGTCCGGCTGGAAAAAACAGCTTCTGGGTGTCTGGATATTGAGGTCATCCCTGTGACCATAGTGCAGACTGTACAAGTACCGGCCGAGACAGCTGTCACTCAAACAGGTACAAATGAGTATGAATACTTTCACTAGAAAGTGTGTCCACAAACTTTTGGACATATACTGTATATGGAAATTCTTTGATCATCTGACATAAACTTAACTTAATTTCATCCTAACAGACTCTGGACCGGCCAGTGCAGCTGCTCCTGCTCCAGCACCTCCTCCACCTCCTCCTCCACCTCCCCTGCCTGGGTCTACAGAGCCATGTGGAGTCTCAGTACCACCTCCTCCCCCACCTCCGCCACCTCCTCCAGGGTCTGATGTTCCTCTCCCTCCTCCACCTCCTCCTCCACCAGGAGGAGGACCACCTCCCCCTCCACCCCCACCTGGCTTTGGACCTCCTCCTCCTCCTGGAGCTCCGCCTGCCCTGGGGGCTGACACTGGTAAACACTGTTATCATATGATACTGATGGTGTATAATATAACCCTTACTGCTGTGTAAAAGCAGGGAAAATACAGAAATCTGTAGAGTAGCTCATATGCAGTTTAATAAGCCTATTTACAACTTTTTACAACTTTTTACACATTTTTTCCATATATTGACAAACGATGTTCCACTGATTGCAAAATATCTCATGCAGTTATGTCTCAGGCAGATACAGTATATAAATGGTAAATTACAGGTTTGGTTTGGTAAAATACATGGTTTTGTCACATAAGGGCATAAAGGGTCCCCCTGCAGACCCTTTAAAAGGCTCTATAAAAAGGCTACACTTGGGTAGTGTATGTCTTGGTGAAACACTACTATGCATAGCTCTATGATGCACCCAAAGAGATTTTGCCCAGTTGACAGAATTGGAGATTGATATGAGAGACATTATGGCACTGAAACAAGCAGGAAAGTCAATTTAATAATTCAATAATTTGCCCACCATCTACTTTTCTGTCAGCCAGCCATCATTGCCTTTTTTGTTGCATCATTATAAATGGAAATACCTTGACTGATACAAACTGTAATCTGTAACTGTAAAACCTCTGGAATATAATCAAAAGAGAGATGGATGATCACAAGCCATCAAACCAAGCTGAACTGCTTGAATTTTTGAGTTATCCAAAAAAGTAAGACTGGTGGAGGAGAACATTCTAACATGTATTAAAAACTGTGATTAAAAATCAGGGTTATTCCACAAAATTTTGATTTCAGAACTCTTAAAACTTTATGAATAAGAACTTGTTTTCTTTGCATTATTTAAGGTCTGAAAGCTCTGCATCTTTTTTGTTATTTCGGCCATTTCTCATTTTTTGCAAATAAATGCTCTAAATAAAAATATATTTTTTTGGAATTTGGGAGGAATGTTTATAAAATAAAACAACAATGGTTATTTTACTCAAACATCTACCTATAAATAGCAAAATCAGAGAAACTGATTCAGAAACTAAAGTGGTCTCTTAAATTTTTTCAGAGCTGTAGATGCCCCATACTTAGGGCTTTAAACCTGCTTTTAGTATGGAGTGACAACACTGCCCCAGATGCTGAAGTGATGATCTGAGGATCCATCACATATGACAGTCAGTCACCCCTAGTAGCGATACGACACTACAGACACTAACAGCTTAATGCTATGTGCAAGAAATTCTATGGCCACGTGTTGCCTTTCATAAAAGGGCTTCCAACTGTCATTTTTCAGCAGAACAATGCTCAACCATATACAACAAGGGTTTCCTAGAATGTCTTCGCCGGATTGCAACACTTCCTTGGTTTTCCCCAATAAAATCTAATATTTCTATCACTAATAAATATATCATCATTACAAATGATGATATCTGATTTTATTGGTTGGTTTGCAACACTGGACAGCTTAAATATATCAATGCATAAATATTGCTGTTATCCCCAAGTCTTACTAGATTTACTAGAGTTGCAGTCCTCTCTGGATCTTTTCATTGTTTAGTTCTCACAGTGCGCTAACTGAAGAGATTGTAGTAGAGTCTGCTCACTAGCATTAAGCTTAGCATAGTTACCCACTAACTTTGTCCCTTATGGCATGATAAAAAAATTGAGAAAAATTATTTCATCTTTTAAGTTTTTAAAAGTTCATTCTCAACTCTGGTTCCAGGGACCCCCATCCCTGCTCCATTATACCTGAGTAGCTATGTAATAAGTACTGTTAGAAGCTGCTACATAACAACAAGCTCGTCATTTAAAACAGGTGTGTTGGAGCCTGGAAACACACTGAATATCGAGTACCACAGATGAGAATCTATAATTGCCCAAACTAAAAAATGTTTCCCTGAGGTTACAAATATTTTTACTATTTTAGTAAGTTATGGAAAGCAAAATATCTTTTAATTGCTAAATTTAACTCTTTACATGCTCATGCACATATACATATTTGTTATTCATGTAGATGTTTAAAAAAGTAAAAGAAGAACACTAATTGATGGCAATGTGTTGAATGTAGATTTAGCTACAGAATTTTTCAATTGCTTCACCTCCAGAAGACATATCAAAATTCACTGAAAAAGGACAGTGTAATAATAAAAAATGTGGTTTGTTGCCTGAGTACAGTACCATGCTATAAAGTTTGAAGAGGCTTGGATTTGTGGCACTGCCCTGGTCCCAGTCTTTCAGTAAATTCCTGCACTGCTGTGAATGGTGATATCCTTAATGGGACAAGTGATTTTAAACATTTCAATGTGCCGTAACTGCACATTTAAACTTGATCACACACATTCGGTCCTAATTCTAAGTGTTTTCTCCAGGTGCTAAGACTCGTAAACCCATTCAGACGAAGTTCCGCATGCCGCAGCTGAACTGGCAGGCTCTGAAGCCCAACCAAGTGGAAGGAACAGTGTTTAATGAGCTGAATGATGAGCATCTGTTCGAGGTAAGACCTGCACAAACAGAAAATAGGACTCTAAAATCATCTCTTGGGAGATATTCATTTCTATATTATGTGCTTTGGGGTATGTCATGTGTAAAATGACATAATTGCATGCTCTTTTTGCCATTTAAATCTGCTTTCTTACTCAACATCTCTTATTTCGTAGATTCATTCAGTTAAATGTGCTTTATTAGCCTGGGAAAATGTACAGTACACTCTAAAAAACAGAGGTACACTCTTCATAATTGTACCCTCAAAGGTACAATATTGGTCTTTACAGGGCCAGATTTGTTCCCTCTGAAGTACAAAGTAATTTCTAACAGCAATAAGTACAAATTTGTACCATTTAACCAGCCAAAGGGTACATTCTGTATCCTGCATCACTGTACTAATAAACAATATATATTTTAATTGCACATTTTATATTTGAAAGCCAGATAATTTTGGATCATCAAGTTTCTGAGCCATATTTAGTTGATGATAATGTTTATAATGTTTATAATCTTTACTGGCACAAAAACCACGGGTACAAAAAAGTACTTTCACTGAAAGGTACTTTTTTGTACCTCAATATAAGGTACAGCCTCAGCGACAAGCTTTGTACCCTTTTAAGTACAAATCTGTACTTACTTTTCTTAGTGTGTATGTCTTTAGCCTTATCAGTCTAAATGTTGAAAAGCTGTTCCGTTTAGTTGTTATTTTCTTTCCTCATACCTTTCAGTCTGTAGCACTGTTCATGCTTTTGATTTAGGCACTAATCCAGCAAATCCATCTTAAAACATGATGCTCCCTCCACCATGCATTACATTTGGCATGAGTTTTCTTTTTTGTGTTGGTGTGCAGTGCTCAATATAATACATACAACACTGGCTGTTTTTAGGCTAATGAGTTTCACTTTTAATGTAGTACCAGTTGTGATATCTGCTGATGTCCTTGGTTTAACATTTAACATTTAACATTTGTCACTGGTTTTGAAAGTGGTTTTGAGCTTGGGAAAATAAACTAGGGCTGTCCCTAACGATTATTTTTTAAACGATTATTCTAACGATTATTTTTTTCGATTAGTCGACTAATCTATTCATTGAGAAACATATTTAAATAATTATTTTACGTTTTAAAGCAAACGATAAATTACTATATTTATATATAACAACAACAACAACACAAGCCTACTAAACCAAACCCCACACTTATAATCACTTACATGTACAACACGTTGTTTAGATCTATAACGCTAAAAATGGATAAGCTCCCATACACCACAACCGTGTGTTGCACTGTTTTCTGTGACCGCTAGATTTTGTGACCACTGGCAAGTAGTTCTCAGCAGACCGTGAGCACTGGCCGATTCGAAACGTGTTCGTTTCTAATGTTTACCCCGACTGGCCAAAACGGTTCAGTTTAGGGCTGAGGGTAAGGTGTAGGTATAGAAAGCTTCCGTTTTGCCAATGAACGCTCATAACCGTGAGCACTGGTCACAAAATTCCGACGGTGACAGAAAACGGTGTGACACCGCAGCGCCGACGGCGCTAGCTAAAATAACTTAAGGCAGCTAGCTTAGCTAAACACCTGAACTTATGAATAATGCTACTGTTTCTGGAAACTGCGAAATGCCATGCACAAATATAAACCAAAAATGTATAATTTCTGCCTGTGGCAGGTTTAAAACCTTTGGTAGACAGCCTTAAGTCTTTTTAAGGACACCCGCGGAGACCCTGATGTAAACGGTAACTTACTGTGTGACTCTGTTGACATAGTGCTCCTGGATGTTTGCGCTTCAAGTGCTCCTTTTGCACGTATGGCAGAGGACCACATTGTTGCCCTTTTGCGTGAAATGCTCCCAAACTTTAGATGCCCGCTGGCGTTTTTTTGTAGCTGGAGATTGCTCTCCGGAGTCCAAGCTCTCTAGAGCTTAGATTCTCTGCCCGAACCCGACATGACCCGAGGCCCGCCCGTAAATCCGACCCGGGCTCCAGAAAATAGTCCGAGATGTAGGCGTCTGTTTTTTAATTATATTTCTATTTAAAAAAAAATAACGAAAACTGAAAGTGAAACTAAACTAATTTATTTATAAGCGCTGTTTTCACTACCGCAGTTCTACAGCGGGGGTGTTGTGCCGATTCTGTCCGCGAAGCGGGAGTCAGATTCAGCAGAGAGTCGGATTCGGCACAAACGCGGCGGCACCTCGCGGTCCGCGGTGTCAGTTGTAAGCGCTCGCGCTAGCCGCAAAATACGGCAGAAAACACTGAGGGAGCTGCAGAATTATGAATGGGACTAGAATATGAGCACGAGGAGATCAAAGAGAACCTTCACCTGTGAGTAGAACAAGCAAATCTCTCTCTCTCTCTCTCTCTCTGTGTCTCTCGCACGTGAACTCCTCCGCGTTTGACTTGCAGAACTGTGTTTAGCTGTTCTTAAAAATCATTTTAATTAAATAATAGTTCTATGCTTCTATGTTACCGTGTTAATTAACATAATTCTGATCATATTTCGCTCATTAAAACAGCCCGAAAACAGCCAGTTGGAATTTTTGGGCCCGATCTAACCTCTAATGCTCTCCACAGGCGCCGCCATGTTTACGACGCGCCGACGCACGTTATGCAAATCGATGTATTTTTGTAATCGATGACGTCGATTATGTCGATGCGTCGCCCCAGCCCTAAAATAAACAAAAATATGTTGATTAAGCAAATAACAAACAATAACTAATAAATAACAACACATATGTAGTAAGCTGTTGAAACATTCATAAACTGATCCTTACTTCCTCTTCCTCTATTTTTTTACTTCCCAGGAGTTGAATATGGACTTGTTTGCAGAAAACTTTAAGACGAAAGCGCAGGGTCCTCCAGCAGACCTTTCCAAGCTGAAGGTAAAAGCTAAAAAGGCTCCAACTAAAGTGTCCCTTCTGGAGGCCAACAAGGCTAAGAACCTGGCGATCACCCTCCGCAAGGCCTGCATGAGCCCTGACAAAATCTGCACTGCCATTGAAACGTACGTACAGCATTTAAACACAGTTTAATATGGACATTCTTATGTTTTTGCCCTACTAAAGCAAATTATTCAATTCATCGGCTGATTTTTTAAGCCCTTCATAAGGGTAAAAATATGTGTACACACAAAAATGGAAGAGACAGTGTAAGCATTGAATGGCTTCAACATGTTGGATAGTTTTATAGAGAAACATTATGCCTAAATCTTGATCCTTTAATAAGAAGAGAGAGCTTGAAATACATTTTCCTTTTATTTTCTTTTTTAAAATGACTCATGTTTTTCTGAAAAACACAATACGACTATTCTTAGATGTTGTTTGGTGTATAGATAGTAATTGTGTGGTTTTGGTTGTTGCAAACATATTTCTATATTTCTATTTCTGTTTTTTTTTATCTAGCAATAAAACACAAAATATGGCCCCTATTTTAGTGATCTATAGACAAGTTATCTATCACGCACCATGCAGCTTGATTTAGGGCGTGTCAGTGTGTCTTTTGCTATCGTAATAATGGGTACAATAAACCTTATGCAGCACGAAATGTGCAAAAAGCTTGTCTAAATCTCGTAGTAAATCATGGGTGTGTTTGAGTGTAATGTAAAATAAACCAGAAATAATCAGCATATCAATTGCTATTGCCTTTAAGGGTCAGGTGCGCTCTAACTTTGGCGAATTGGTATTTTAACAGTGCATCGCTTCTGTGCTTTTTAGTAGAGAAAACTGACCTGTGCAGGTCACAGGCTACAGGAAAACTAATGTTATTTTATTTAGTATTTTGTTGCCGGGGTGTAAGATAGCAATGATCATTGCAATGCACCTTGCGCAGAGTGTAAGGTAGGGCTCACTGATTTTCTTTCATGAAGAAAAAAAGGAAAAGCTTTGCTTATATTGGTAAAGTTACTTTACTCTGACAGCTCTAATGTGCTATGAAGCATAGTACAGCATACATTGCTTTTCTTTGTTTTTAGGACCATAACAAGAGCATCATAGTTATTTCCAACTCTTACCAGATAGTTTCCAGGTGTAGTGCATTTTCTTAACTGAAGAGGTTTTAGTCTTCTCAGTTTAACTTTTAGCTTAGCATGGTTACCCACTTTCTTAAAAGGTTTACAGCATGTGCTGTTGCCTAGCCTCTGTCTTTTGGTGGATTCCTGCAGCAAAAGTTTTTATGGTTCTTCCTACACTTTGCCACTTCCCTGACTGGTGAGAGTAGCTTTTAACCTTTTTAGCCTTTATGGCCATGTTGTCCTGATGTAGCTGATAAAAGCTTTCTCTAGTTGTAGTCTGGGTAATGTAGATCTTGAGGGCATGAGTCAAGACCATTGTGTAACAGTCAAATAAGGAGACTTTCTTTGAATATTTTTTTCTTTTTCAGGTACGACCAGCAGGCTCTGAGCTTGGACTTCCTGGAGCTTCTGGAACGTTTCATCCCATCCGATTATGAAATGAAGCTGTTGCAGAACTACGAGAAAGAGGGACGCTCCCTAGAGGACCTGGCTGAGGAGGACCGTTTCATGATAAGCTTTGGCAAAATTAAGCGACTTTCTCAACGAATCAACACACTCACCTTCATGGGCAACTTCTCAGATACCATCAAGCGACTGCAGCCGGTCAGTGCTGACTAACGTTCCCATTGCAGTAGTGAATGTGTGCACTGCAACCCGTTAAACAGACTTATATGGATGTTTGGACTGTAAATTAACATCACTGTTTTCGTAATCTTTCCCACAGCAACTGGACTCCATTATCGCTGCCTCCATTTCTCTCAAGTCCTCCACCAAGTTGAAGAAGATTTTAGAAGTAAGTGTTTGATAGGGGAGGGCTTTCTGTCACATTACCAATAATACATCATTAATGGAGTGTTGTAGGCTCCACCCACTTTCAGTCTTTTTTATTTCGTGGACAATTTATGGTTGAATATCTCTCTTTCAGGTCATCCTGGCCTTTGGGAATTACATGAACAGCAGCAAGAGAGGAGCAGCCTATGGCTTCCGTCTACAGAGCCTTGATTTGGTAAGAGGGTCTGATGTTTTGGATTCTGACTATTGTGTTTCAGTGTTACTATGACAATAAAATTAGGCATATTGATATTTATACATTGTTGATAGATGGTACTATCAATTACTGGCCACCTTGTAAGACATGTTAACCCTGTTGGCCACCAGCAATGATAGTTCAGATCAGTTAAAATCTCAATAAAATGTCATATTCCAATGTCATATTGATGTTAAAAACCAATGTTTGTAAGATATACGCCTGGTTTAAACATCAACCAACTTCCAATATCCTTCTGACATCAAACTGAAGTCCAGTGCCTGCTTGGTACTGTATTTATCATTGACACCAGTTTGACCCCAAGATCAGTGGGTTTTTAAGTGAGTGTTCTTAATCTTATAGTCTTTTTTCCTCTCTCTCTCTCTCTCTCTCTCTCTCTCAGCTGCTGGAAACCAAATCCACAGATCGCTCTCAGACCTTGCTGAACTTCATAGTGAGCATGGTGCAGGAGAAATATCCTGATCTGGCCTCCTTCCATTCAGAGCTGCGCTTCGTGGACAAGGCTGCACTGGGTAAGAGCAATAAACATTCAGATATACAATTTAGCACAGTGAGCTACAACCTGATTCTGGTATATATTAGAGAACAGAACATGTGGATTTTCAACGTTAAGATGAGACGATGCTTGTATTTGCTGATTTACAGAACTCACATATTATAACATAGTTTTAGCACTTTAACAAAAACACTGTACCGTTCAATTCCAGGTCTGGGTAACTATGCTGTGCTATACTAATAAGAGTCCTTGGGCAAGACTCCTAACACTACATTGGCCCAAATCTGTAATAGGAATAAACATAAAAAATCCTTTTGGATTAAAGCATCAGCTAAGTGTCGTAACACATCATGTTTCTTTCTTTTCTGGCCTTCTGATGGATAACTCCTTCATGAATAACTTCCTTCATGGTTGCTGAAGGTTCATATTTTGCTGGCTGCAGGAATCATGAACCTGGTTGGCTGGCTACTATCAGTAACTAGAGGGAGGGGCCCCCTTGAGGGGGATTCTGATAACAGTGTTATTTTACTTTTCTGCATTGACCATTACAGAATTTACGGGGAAGTCTCACAGTTTGTCGTTGCATTTGTAGCGGGCTCAGTGGTTTAATACCTGGTGCTAATTGAGATGTTGAAATATTTTTTAATTGGGCGCCAGTTATTAAATTAATTTAATTAGATTAATTAATTAATTAATTAATTAATCAAATTAATTAATAACACAAGACATCTCAGGGTGTGGTTTCTACAGGTGACAGAAATTTTCATAACCAAGTTATCCAGAAAAACACACTGAAATGACAGGTTTTGTAAAATAAAAGTATTTATTAAATCACACAGATATGAGTAAATAATTCATTAAAAAGTCATAAATGTAGCCATTAGCTATCAAATCATAGTGTAGAATGATAAATGAGAAATAAAAGACAAACACGTTATAATGCTGATATGAAAGGAATAAAGATTAATATAACTATTAAGTGAGTATTTCTAAATAAGGGTCTAAGGCATTTTAAGTCTACGAAACCAATTCTTATTTCCAACCAAGCCACTCAAAATGAGTCATCTATACTAAAGACGCTCTATTAAAGACCCGACCAAACCATGACCAACAGACACCATCTGCCGAAAGATTAAACCCAGCTCTGCCTTACTCTGAGTTGTTGAAGTGGGCCTTGGTTGGTCGTCTGATGCTTCACCCCGAAAAAGGATCACGTGAGCCGGTCTGCAGGGTGGCTTGACTTCCTGTGTCAGCACGGAGCCCCATGAGAACCCACAGGGAAATCCCTTCGCTCTCAGCTGGCTTGCTGGTGGCCTCCGGACCGCAGGTTTCTGGGTTGGATCTGGCGGATCTCCTTTTCAGCTGTACTTTAGCTAAACTTAGATGGAATAATGCTTGGCTTCGTAGATTGTAAAATAACCTTAGATATTTTAACTAGGATAGCTAATATTAATATACTTGAAGATTACATGCACTAGTCTAAGAAAACTAACTTAAGATGACTAAACTAACAGTCTATCCTTTATCCATCTCTGGGCTCCCTAACCTCTCTCCTCCAACTGCTCTGACCTGAACTCCCAAAACTCAACTGGCAACTGAACTGTGTCTGCCCAGTTTAACTATTAGACTCTGTGGCCTGTTTGGCCCTCGAGCTATGATTGGCCCTGTGGCCCAAATGTCTTTGTTTTGATTGGTCTAGGAGCAATTTCAAACTTTGGCAGGGAAGATCTTATGCACAAAGGGCCATAAAACCCCCCCCTCACATGGTCAACATGCTTCAGCTAGTGGTCTATTTTTCTAATAGACCAAACCAAAAGAAAACTCAACTAAACAGTGGATCAAAATACATTCTTCAGCATACCAGTTTGTGAGGATAAATTCAGGAAACAACAATCTTACAATTGAATCACAATAAATGTAATATATATATATTTTGCCCACAAACAGTTTTGTAATATTCAAGATAATCTTAGAAATACATCAATGGATGGAAAGATGGAAAGAGATCAAGAGACATGTTATTATTTAAACCCAATTAAATCACTTAAAAGATAATACATGGTTAAACCACTGATAACCAAATAAAGCTAGATTATCAAATGCTAGTTAAACCTTGTTGATTCAGACTTGAATGTGTAGGAGAATTTAATCAGGACACATCCAAACACATATACCATATACCAGACACATATACCATTATTTAGTAAACATTCTATAAAACACATTTTTTATATAGTCAATATAGATGTATTTTAAGCAAAATCTTCTGAGTGAGAAATTCCTCTCCCTCTGCTGTGTTTAGATAAGCGGTTGGCGTCGGAATTTACGATGGTGGGGGAAGGTGATCTTATCTGCACCCCACAGAATTTGAGCCTGCAATGTTGAAAATGGAATCCCAAGCTTAGAACATTTCTCTTAATTTCATTAATCTTATTTCTAAGTGATTGCAGAAATAACTAGGCACAAACCCCTAAATTGGTACAACATTTGGTGAATTAACAATTTCCAAGGCATTAATTAAGTTTTGACACTCTCTTAAGTCCGCAGTCCCGTCCTAGTGATGGTGTTGCAAATGTTCCAAATGTTTACATTAACTCCGAGGTTTATGACTTGGAGGAATGTAAACAGAATTTTACCCTAAACTCGCATTTAGGAGTCTTGAGCGAGGCTGAGTGAAGAAATAGTCAGTAAATGTCATTTTGAAATTTAAGGTTGTTTGGAAAAGATTACTCCAAGGTTTTTTTTAGAGTGTTCTGGGTTCGAAGTTTCCTTATAGGCCGTAAAGTGGGGGTAGTGTGTGTGTCTGTGTGTAAGCAATGAAGAAATCCTCTGGTTAATCCACTACATTCCCCCCCCATCGATCGATGGGCCACTGGACGTTGGGTCATCGGTCGATGTCAACGTGGATTTCTGTAGACAGAGCATGTTAGGGTACATCTTTCATGCAATTGGTGTCTTGTTGGTCATGCTTTCTTAAGACAATCTACTACAAGGTAGCTGACAGAGTTTTTGGTCTAATAGATTTCTCTGATGATCAGTTTTTTTGTTGTAGCTATTGGCTTTTGGTTCTGGATAGAATAGTTAATTTAATGTGATAGTGTGGCAACAAGCATATGAAAGGATCACAAATAGTTTGCTAGCTATTTGTTCCTTTATAACTTTATCAAGACAACCTACCCATAAGGTATGCTTCAATAATTAGCCACTACTTAGTCAACAATTGAGAACAATATAGCGGAGCAAACATAGTCAGAAGGGAAACAAAATATGTTTTGGGCACCTGAAGAGAGAGAAGAAGAAAAAAAAAAAATTGGCACCCCCCCTTCTCCACGTATTTATTATACTGTTATGCTAATGGTTTGAAATGGTGATTCAAACACTAGGTTTAACAAAATATCCAATTTGTTGTGAGTTATGCTACTTGGATAGGTGAGTTTCAGACAGTGAATGTGTGGTACTTTCTCAATTTAACAATTGCGTCAGGTCAGAATATGGTGGACAATGAACACTCAGTGTGTCTAAGTATTTGGCCCAGTATTATGATTTAACCTAGGGCATTATTGGTCCCGACTTGTCCCATGAGGCTTTTGCATAGTTTAATTGGGTTACAGTGAACTTGTTTGAGAATCAGTTTAATAAAACACTGACGATGCGGGATTTGGTTCCAGATGCGAGGCAGTTTGTCTGCCTTTGCCTGAGGACCAAACCAATGAGACCTGAGCTCGCGAATTGTTTTGCCAGTGCTGTGTTGGGACCTCACCAGTAGCTTGTCAGCAGTGTAGCACAATGGTTGGTATCCAAGCGTGCTTTTTCCCAGTTTTGGGTGTTTCCGCAGTTCACCGCTAGAACGGTGAGATATACCAACACCTGAGAAAGTGTGGTTCAGCGAAAAAGTTGTGGCCTGAGCCATTTCAATAGGGTCTGGGGGACGTCCCCCCCATCTGGCAAATGCACCTGCCACAGTGATGAGATGTTTGTTCCTTCGGACAAATTTCATGAGTCTTTCGACCCAATCCATTTGTGGAATTGGCCATATACCACACAGATCTTCTGAAGATTGGGGCTGAAAACACACTAGCTTTTTTCCAACAAGTGGCAGATATGTCAATTGTGGGAATGCTCGGTGTGTTTCCCCCATCATTTTGTGGTCCACCCATGGGTGATCGAGGGCCTGGGCCAGGCTCTCCCCCCCATGGCGCTGAGGCACCACGAATGAAGATGAAGCGTGTGTATCTGGGGCATAAACAAACAGGCCCTTGAGCATCCTGAAAGACGCACAGTAAGTGGCAAGTGGATCAAGGTGAAATGCCAGTGTTCTGAAAGAAGTGTTGTCACATGCACCAATTGTCATGTCAACTTTCCATTTGATTTGAGCATTCCGAAAAGCACATCCATCTGTGTAGATGGTGGGAATGTTTTTACCTTCATAAGAATCCAAGGGACTGTGTTTGTCTGGAACCACTGGTGCAGGAACAAGAAGAGAACAATCCTTTTGGTGCACGAACAGAGGATCACAGTTAGTCCGTGGCAAGGAACCTGCAGGTGGTCTGTGAACAGCTGACTTGTCAGCCCCTGGAACAAAGATTTCACCGTTGACCGTTGTGTTACGAGTGAATGACTTTCCAGCTTTTGGGTTGTACCCATCTACAGCCGTAGAGGGAGTCGATGCCCATGAACAGGTGTTTTGTTTTAGAATCATGCTAGGGGATTCTGAGGATGGTGGTTTCAGAACCCTGACCATGAGCTTCTCATTGATTCCCGTGGAATTTGAAGGTTCAATGAGCTTGTGTGGCTCAATGTTGCTAGCAACATGATAGCATTGAACTCTATCCTGTGCCTTAGGACAGGGCAGGGGTTCGCAAACCTGTGCCCAGATTCTACGATGCTGAAAGTCAATCAATGGTTTGACCCGGTCAAGGAGGTCTTTGCCAAAGAGCAATGGGACGTTCTCCAACGGAGAAATGTGAATTGGATGGGTGAGGCTCATTGGACCGATGGTAACGTGCACCAGGGCTACAGAATGCAGAGTGATACCAGTGTGCGAATATGGTTGAAGATGAAGAGCACACTTTTTCAGAGGTATCTCTTTGTTGTTTCGGCGGGCTGTCGCCCTCACCTGGTCAAAAAGTGAATTTGACATCAAAGAAATGTCTGACCCCGTGTCCAAAAGAGCTTCATACCCGAACACATCTTCCAGCCAGGTGGCTAGGTAGAATTTTGGTGTTGAACCTTTCTCGGTTAAGAAACCCAAGAAATGTTTAGGTGGTGGATCCTCCAGGCTGAGGGAAGAAGCTTCCTCAGTGTGGTTGTTTTCAGCGTCTGGCTGTACAACCCAGGCTGCATTGGGGTGGATGGATTTCGCACCCCCCCAAGCAGGTTGATCAGGAGCTTGGACAATTGGCAAGAATTCAGATTCAGCATTGTCCTGCTTGCGTATTTCGTCACGAAATTGTCTGAGCAGACTGCCGTCTTTAGTGCTCAGGTTAGTTGGATATCTCTCATGCTTGTGCCCTTTAGGTGGACACCAACGTTTGTGGTGCTTTGGGCTCTTTCTCCTGAGCGGAGATTGAAGTTTGCTGGAGCTCTGTGCTCGAGCATGGTGCTGTGAGTGTTTGCCATTCCAACTGCGTTTTATCCTACCTTTCCTTCGATAGGAGGGCTTTTGGTCACTTTGCTTGGCCCAATGTAGGGACGAGCGACGCCAAGAGTGGAACACTCTCTGGTTTTTGTGGTTTAACTGGGTCTTAGGTGGCATTGGAGCCTTGTGTGCCCCTTTTTGCTTGACGTGGGAGGACTGCTCATTAATTATCAGGACGTCATTTGACTCTGATTTTTTATTAATGTTTTGTTGGAACTTAGCAAATCCTCTGAGAGCCAAATCACGCAGCTGCCGGCTTGTTAGCGTACGAGGGCAGGCTGCGACTCCAAAAGAGCGACTGGTGGAGGGATGGAGGTTTCTCACGAACAATGTTTTGAAAACTTCCTCTTCCTCCATTCCAGGCTCATTTCTATAGCCGAAATAAGCTAGCCTGAGGCGGTGATAGTACTGTAGGGGTGTTTCCTGGCGTCTCTGCTTAATTGCAAGAGCTGCAGCAAGGCCGGTTTGAACAAGGTGGTTGGAGAACTCATTCTCCAAAGCCTTGCAAAGAGCAGGATAATCTCTCTTAACCTGGGGTGGTTGGCGCTCAATGAAACGTCCAACTTCCCGACTAGAGGACACCTTAATGAGGTAGATTTTATCATGTACCGTGGCCTTGGGGAAACGGCGTAAGAAGAAGTCAATGTCGCGAAGATACTGGTGGACATCATTAGAACCGTCCGGTTCTGGTTCAAAGCGTGGGATGTTACGCGCAATTTTGTCCAAATCTCTATCAGAGGGTGCTTGAGGTTGCACAGAGGTCCCATGTGGCTGGGAACGCTGAGTGAACCTTGGTTCTACTGGCGCTTCAGCACCTTTAAGGGAGACTAGAGGGAATGTATTTGTGGATGGTTGTTGCTTAAGATCAGGAACCCCATGGGTTCCTGATTTACCAGCTGGATTGATGGGGGAGTCTCCCTCCATCATCAGCTCAAATGTTAACTCTGTTTGGTCTCGAGTTAATTTGACTGCATTGTTAGCATGTGCTAATTCAGTTTGTAGCTCAACCTGTCTTGCAATAGCATGTTTTAGTTTTTCCTGTGACTGAGCTGCAAGTTGGGTAGCTATGTTGGCTTCCTTTTGAAGCAGCTGCACTTCGGTTTTGAGGTCTCTTTGGTTCATTTCAGACTGTACAGTTTTGTTCTCTAGGTCTGCAACTCTATCATTTAAAGTCACAATCTCTGCTTGGAGATTTTGAATGGTTTTGGAGGAAGCAGCAAGTTGATCCTGTGACAACAGCAGTTGTTTCCACAGTATTAGGGAAATCGGATCCACTTGTTGCTTGCCCTCAAGGATTTTAGATACACACTCATTGAGGCTTTTGGCAATTAGTGCATGGAGACCCCCACTGTCCATTTGTTGGACTGGGACGGTAAGTCCTGGGGGTAAACCAGCTGTAAGCTCTAAAAGAGCTTTTTCAGTGACACACATTTTGATTTACGTAAAGCACGTGGAATCAAACAATTTTGGTGACAAACAAGTTTATTTTATGTACGAGTTAATTAGCATTGTGCCTTTTCTAAGAAGAAAATCTGTAAAAGTGGGCGACCTAAGGTTACAATTAGTAGATTAATTTTAAAAGAATAGTTAGATTTGTTGTCAGTGGTGCTAGTGAACAGTTTAGTAACTGTAGGCCACTATACACAGTATGTCTAAATATGAGTATAGTTATTAACTATGTACAGGATGGGAGAATTTAACTATGTATTAAGCACAGGTGTGCTGGGTATATGGTTGAGTAACTGATAACTGGATAGGTTTTTTTTTTTTTTTTTTTTTTTTTTTTTTTTTTTTTTTTATGGTTAATTAATTAATTAATTTCAATCAGTTATTAATAATTGATCTTAATCGATCAATAATTAAGCTTAATTTATTTGAAGATGGTTGAATTAAATTGAAAATAATTCATTAACAAAAATTTAATTAACTTTACTTAATCAAATTGATTAAAATGACCAGTTAATTATTTTATGTTGTGATTAGTTACTCAATGGAGATAGCTATTTAGCTTGGTTCAATGTAACATAAAGAGTGATGTTTGAGAGAGCAGACCTGAAACTTAAATTTAACTATTTAATATAAACCGATTAAATGAATGCAGTTATTTGTTTACTTATTTAGAAACCATTTAACCAAACCACAATGCAAATTCCCTTTATTAACTTAACGAAAAGTTTGTTTGAAATTGGCACCCTCTGGCGACAGAAACTCTAAATGCACTCTACAGGATGATAGCAATTACACAAGTACAACACCAGGTGGCGACACAGCTATATGGCTAAGTGGCTCCCTCTGGTGGTCAAACAAATGAAATGCACCTTTCTGCACTGTATGCAGTTAACCAAATCAAACACCAGATGGCGATGTGGCAGTGTACCCCCCCTAGTGGTGAGGGGTAGTAAAACACCCTTTGAGTTTGAGTGTAAATAGTCAGGCTGTCCACCAGATGGTGGCAGAGGCCGACTGGTGGGAGTGGTCACGCCCACTGATGATGCCACGTTAAGGACCGCCCCTTGGGTCTGGGACCTGGTCAGCAGATTTGACTGACTCAGTCGACTGTGAATAGCAGAGGAGAAGGGCACGGCTGTCCGAAAGTTTAACACAGCAGCAACACACTTCACAAGATGAGCAAAGAGGATTTACATCCTGGCGTGGTTAGTTTAATCACGCACACAATAAACTTCCTGCCACTCAGGGTGGTGTTACGTAAAAGTTAGCTACTCTTTTACGCACGTGGAAGTGTCCAGTACTGCAGGATTTTACGGATTTCGCGCAAAAACCGGCAGTTTTAACTGGAGCGCGGAGTCCATGAGCCGGAGATCCGCGACTCAGACCTGCGCGAAGGCCTTATCAGATCAACACTGGCAAAATATGTCTATTTTACCGGAAACAGTTCGAACTTTATGTAAGTACACACGTATATACACGTATATACACCCGGGTTTAAGGTTACCCACACACGGCGGTGTGTCAACCAAGCTTATTTTACAAATAAGCGTAATGTTTTCAAGAGCGCTCGCATACCACACACACAACTGTACACGCACACACACAGCGGGGGACTGTGCGCGTGACACAGACAGGGGACTGGCCAGTCCTGAATTGTAAACAAAAACACGTGTAGAACATGTGCGTGTGTTTCTAACACGCTGGGTTTATGCAGTTAACTCCAGCTAGGCCAGCTAGCCAGCAGCTAACGCATTTAATAATAACAACAAAATACACTTTATTCTGCAACTTACAGCGCTATTTTCTGGAACTGGTTATGAAATGTGTATATTCTGGTCTCGCGGCGGAGCCAATAATAATCCTGCCCCACGTTGGGCGCCAATTATGTAGCGGGCTCAGTGGTTTAATACCTGGTGCTAATTGAGATGTTGAAATATTTTTTAATTGGGCGCCAGTTATTAAATTAATTTAATTAGATTAATTAATTAATTAATTAATTAATCAAATTAATTAATAACACAAGACATCTCAGGGTGTGGTTTCTACAGGTGACAGAAATTTTCATAACCAAGTTATCCAGAAAAACACACTGAAATGACAGGTTTTGTAAAATAAAAGTATTTATTAAATCACACAGATATGAGTAAATAATTCATTAAAAAGTCATAAATGTAGCCATTAGCTATCAAATCATAGTGTAGAATGATAAATGAGAAATAAAAGACAAACACGTTATAATGCTGATATGAAAGGAATAAAGATTAATATAACTATTAAGTGAGTATTTCTAAATAAGGGTCTAAGGCATTTTAAGTCTACGAAACCAATTCTTATTTCCAACCAAGCCACTCAAAATGAGTCATCTATACTAAAGACGCTCTATTAAAGACCCGACCAAACCATGACCAACAGACACCATCTGCCGAAAGATTAAACCCAGCTCTGCCTTACTCTGAGTTGTTGAAGTGGGCCTTGGTGAGTCCGCCTGGGTTGGTCGTCTGATGCTTCACCCCGAAAAAGGATCACGTGAGCCGGTCTGCAGGGTGGCTTGACTTCCTGTGTCAGCACGGAGCCCCATGAGAACCCACAGGGAAATCCCTTCGCTCTCAGCTGGCTTGCTGGTGGCCTCCGGACCGCAGGTTTCTGGGTTGGATCTGGCGGATCTCCTTTTCAGCTGTACTTTAGCTAAACTTAGATGGAATAATGCTTGGCTTCGTAGATTGTAAAATAACCTTAGATATTTTAACTAGGATAGCTAATATTAATATACTTGAAGATTACATGCACTAGTCTAAGAAAACTAACTTAAGATGACTAAACTAACAGTCTATCCTTTATCCATCTCTGGGCTCCCTAACCTCTCTCCTCCAACTGCTCTGACCTGAACTCCCAAAACTCAACTGGCAACTGAACTGTGTCTGCCCAGTTTAACTATTAGACTCTGTGGCCTGTTTGGCCCTCGAGCTATGATTGGCCCTGTGGCCCAAATGTCTTTGTTTTGATTGGTCTAGGAGCAATTTCAAACTTTGGCAGGGAAGATCTTATGCACAAAGGGCCATAAAACCCCCCCCTCACATGGTCAACATGCTTCAGCTAGTGGTCTATTTTTCTAATAGACCAAACCAAAAGAAAACTCAACTAAACAGTGGATCAAAATACATTCTTCAGCATACCAGTTTGTGAGGATAAATTCAGGAAACAACAATCTTACAATTGAATCACAATAAATGTAATATATATATATTTTGCCCACAAACAGTTTTGTAATATTCAAGATAATCTTAGAAATACATCAATGGATGGAAAGATGGAAAGAGATCAAGAGACATGTTATTATTTAAACCCAATTAAATCACTTAAAAGATAATACATGGTTAAACCACTGATAACCAAATAAAGCTAGATTATCAAATGCTAGTTAAACCTTGTTGATTCAGACTTGAATGTGTAGGAGAATTTAATCAGGACACATCCAAACACATATACCATATACCAGACACATATACCATTATTTAGTAAACATTCTATAAAACACATTTTTTATATAGTCAATATAGATGTATTTTAAGCAAAATCTTCTGAGTGAGAAATTCCTCTCCCTCTGCTGTGTTTAGATAAGCGGTTGGCGTCGGAATTTACGATGGTGGGGGAAGGTGATCTTATCTGCACCCCACAGAATTTGAGCCTGCAATGTTGAAAATGGAATCCCAAGCTTAGAACATTTCTCTTAATTTCATTAATCTTATTTCTAAGTGATTGCAGAAATAACTAGGCACAAACCCCTAAATTGGTACAACATTTGGTGAATTAACAATTTCCAAGGCATTAATTAAGTTTTGACACTCTCTTAAGTCCGCAGTCCCGTCCTAGTGATGGTGTTGCAAATGTTCCAAATGTTTACATTAACTCCGAGGTTTATGACTTGGAGGAATGTAAACAGAATTTTACCCTAAACTCGCATTTAGGAGTCTTGAGCGAGGCTGAGTGAAGAAATAGTCAGTAAATGTCATTTTGAAATTTAAGGTTGTTTGGAAAAGATTACTCCAAGGTTTTTTTTAGAGTGTTCTGGGTTCGAAGTTTCCTTATAGGCCGTAAAGTGGGGGTAGTGTGTGTGTCTGTGTGTAAGCAATGAAGAAATCCTCTGGTTAATCCACTACACATTCAATTCATAAGCAGTCATTGTCTGGGGCCCCAGGCCAGCTCGATGGCTTAGGTAATTGATTGGTTTGCTTGCCTTGTTGCAGCGGGCCTGTTTAACGCAATACAGTGCAGAGAAAAGTTGCAGAGTTTGGTGGCATCTCTGGGTTTTGAAAATATGAATATATTATCTAAATTGATAAGTAGATTTTTTTCATCCTATATGCTAAAGATTGGAAGTTTATAGGAAATATAGCTTGTACATAACTGGCTGGAGGGGGAGTGTGTTCATGTCTGTTGACATGATGGAGCAGAGTAAATGCAGCATTGTGGGGAAAAAAGAAATTAACCAGTACTTTCCTCTACGATGTGTGTTTAGCTTTAGTTTGATTCAGCTGAGGTACTTCGGTTCATTTTTTGAGTAAATGATCAAGATGATATTAAATACCAGTAAGCTAGCAACGCCTAGAGTTAGCTTTTAGTCTAGGGTGAATCCCTGTTGCTCTCTGCACTTTTGCATCGGTCATAGTACTTCTGTGGACATCAAGCCTGATTCCTGAAGCTACTGTTCTCCTAATAACTTGTAGGATCTGGATTATTCAACAATTCCAAGATACAGTTTGATATTAAGAGGCTCCTTTAAATATTGAAAATGTTTTATTACATTTATGTTACAGTAAATGAGCTGATTCAGAAATGCTTCTTCATTTAAACAGTTCTATCAAAGAAGACTTATGATAAAGATTATCTTTACCACATTTAAATAACATTTTACCTTTACTTTAAAAAGCATAAGTAATAACTCTCTCTCTCTCTCTCTCTTTCTCTCTGTCTCTTTTTCTCTCCCAGTCTCTTTGGACAGTGTATTGCAGGATGTGCGAGCATTGGAACGAGGGATGGAGGGAACCAAGAAAGAGTTTCTGGTGCAGGATGATATCCCAGCACTGAAACAGTTTGTTAAGGCCAACAGTGATGTGCTGGATTCTCTCGTTAAAGACAGCAAGACGGCTCAGGTCAGAAAACATGCACTCTTACACACATACCCCTCTCCTGTGTCACCAGTTTTAATCTTAGCCGTCTTTTAGTACACGAGTCAGTGTCTTTAGTAGGCCAATTACTGGACAGAAACAGTAATATATTTATATGTTTATAAAGATATACAGCATACCCCTTATATTTTTGTAAATATTTGATTATATGTTTTCATGGGATAACACTAAAGATATGACACTTTGAAACACAGTAGTCACTGTACAGTTTAAATAACAGTGTAAATCTGCTGCGCCCTCAAAATAACTCAACACACTGCCATTAAGAGCCAGACATTAGAGCCAAATTGTGCCCAAAGTGTCAATATTTTGTGTGGCCCCATTATTTTCCAGCACTGCCTTAACTGTCTTGAGCATAGAGTTCACTACATGACACAATGACAATGACATCACAGAGATGGTTAATGTTAGAGACCTTTCGATCCTCCAGCTTTCATTTGAGGATGTCCCACAGATGCTCATAAGGGTCCATGTGTAGACGTGTATTAGTCACAATTAGAGCAGTTAGTGATTAGTTATTAATGGTTTTGTTTGTGGGTATTGAGAACTGGGCTAAAGCACAAATTATGGCCATCTAGTGGCTTTGAGGACTGGATTGAAAACACATTTATACTGCATAAACACACAGGTTTTGTAGATTGTCTGTTATGATCTGTTCTGACTGTGCTTTTTCTGCATTCCACTAGGAGGCGTATATCTCAGTGGTGGAGTATTTCGGCGAGAACCCCAAGACCACCCAGCCCTCCATGTTCTTCCCCATTTTCGGCCGATTTGTCAAAGCTTACAAGGTGAGTAAGTGAGGAATGAGGAATACTCATTATATATAGCATTACAGATTTTGTAAGGTTAACTAATATAAAGTCTTTATGCACAAGATATAGTAGTGAAATACCCTGATTAGCTAAAACATTAGGTCATATAAAAAAATTGTCTATATGGACAGAATATTGATTATATACGACCACTTTGTATTAGAGTCTGTGGTCACTATGTTTCTCTACATATTTTGTATAAAGTAGAGACCGCTAATACAACAAAAAGCAAGATAAGCTCTCACACACACACACACACACACACATATGGCAATTCCCTTTACTACGGGGATATTTGTGCTGTACGTCCCATTGGAAACACTGTGTTTAAAAGCCCAGCTGCAAAGTTTCAGTGTTTTGTGTTCAAGCAGCTTCACACTGCACAGATATACAAAGTGGAGCACAGAATCTTTTTATTATATTTCCTTTTTTATGCTCTGGCTACACACGCTACACATGCACATTTAGCGTAAGAGTCTCTTAAAGGGATAGTGCATACATCACTGAATACTGGACGTTACATATTTCCCCCAGGCCATTTAAATGGTCATCCCCCATTGTGAGCATGCGTGCAATACCAAACACTTCCTGAGATATTTATACTCAGTAAGTTAAGTTCTAATTAGGAAATCCTTATAACCCAGGTGAAATGTTTACAATAAAGAAAAAAAAGTTTTCTCCAAACATGCATTCTTTATTCCAGCTCCCCACATTGGCTGTATGTCCCCTCAACGTACAATATATACTAGTATTTTCATTGGAACAACTAATATAAATATAATTGCATTTTACATTTATTATATGTAATACTATATTTACATTTAAATATCCACTGTAAAAAATTGCGTTTTAAGAAGAACAAGTGTATTTTGGTATAGGATTTTAACGTTATGTTAATGAAATAATAAAAGGCAGCACTGTTGGTGATTCATTATTGTTTTTCTTTATTAATAACAGAAAGCAGAGCAGGAAAATGAGCAGAGGAAGAAGCAGGAGGCTGCTGCTGCTGAAGAGCAGTCAACCCCATCTCCAAAAAAGAAAGACGCCACGCCACAAAAGGTCAGACATGTCTGCTGCCACAGTTTTCTATGAACTAGCTCAAACATAAACATAAACTCCATTTATTTTGACAATAAATGGAGGTTCTTTGAACTGGTAGAGTCACTGGTGAACTTGGCTACTTGGCTCTAGTGCCCTATAGGCTGCCTTATGGGAAAAATAAGTGTAATATATTATGGAGGTGTGTCCTCTATTAAGGGTGTGATTACCAATAAACTGGTACATATAAGTAACATGATCAGGAATGGTCATTTCAGACCAAAAAAATGTGATTTGTTGCATTTGAATTTATGTGTGGCATTGGAGGGGGAGGGAGTCTAGTCTAGTCAAGTTGTAATCACATACTTCTTGAACTTTTTCACATCTTTTCACCTTACAACCACAAACTTAAATGTATTTTATTAAGATTTTAAGTGATAGACAACACAAAGCAGCATATAATTGTGAAGTGGAACGAAAATGACACATAGTTTTCATCATTTTAATCAAATAAAATTCTGAAAGGTTTGCCACAAGCCATGTAGGGGACACAGCAAACATGTGGAAGAAGGTACTGTGGTCTAAATGCAAAGTGCTACACTGTAAAAAAAAATGGTGGTGTTAGCATTATGCTGTAGGCATGCTTTTAGTCAGGCAGGGACAGGGAAGCTGTTTAGAGTTAATGGAAAGAGGGATGGCGCTAAATACAGGATAATCCTGCAAGAAAACCTGTTGGAGGCTGCAAAAGACTTCAGACTATGAAAGAGATTCACCTTCCAGCAAGACGATGTCCTAAATATACAGGCAGAGCTAAAGTGGAATGGTTTCGATCAGAGAATATGCATGTGTTAGAATAACCCAGTCAAAGTGCTAAAGAACTAAATCCCATTGAGCTTCTGTGATAAGACATGAAAATTGCTGGTCACAGATGCTCTCCATCCAACCTGGCTGGGCTTGAGCTGTTTTGTAAAGAAGAATGGGCAAAAATCTCAATCTCTAGAAGCACAAACTTCTCAGATTTTTATTGGATTAAAATTGTGAAAACTGTGTATCATTTTCATTTCACTTTACAATTATGTGCTACTTTGTGCTGGTCTATCTCTTAAAATCTCAGTAAAATATCTTTAAGTTTGTGGTGACTAAGGTGACAAAATGTAAAAAAAAAAAAGTTTAAGAGGTATAAATAGTTTTGCAAGCCACTGTAATTTAGGGTTGTAATAATGAGTAATAATTTCAATCAAGGATTAAGTCAGTTTTGTTAAACATAATGCGCCATAGGTCTTTGCACCCTGGTAAGGACCTGTGTTTTGTACTCTTTTCATTTGGAACCAGGCCCTTCAAATATCTTGATTCCACCACTGCAAAAAGTGGTTCTTTTTTAAGGAAAAAGCCATTGAAAGGCTGCCATAGAGGAAGGAATTATGGCCTATTTCTTGTCCACACTTGGAATGACAGCCACAGCTGCTAGGTTTGGCCTAGAGTAGAATACAATGCTCTACAAACACTTCAAATTGTGGGTTCCATGAAGACCACATACCTAGAGTTCAAATATCTTGACTCATTTAAAAGAGGTTGATGCGGCTGGGTCAGTATAAAAATATTAAATTCCATAACTGGACCATAATTTGTCCTGAACTGTCTGCTGTCTAGGTTCTATAGGAAAGAAAGTAGTTTTTCTATGATGGTTCATATAGTTGACTTTATTGCAATGGCTTGGCATAACCTTTAACTTCATTCGATTCCATTAGGGTCCTATGATGCCCATGATGCCCAAGATGGATCTGATAGCTGAGCTGAAGAAGAAGCAGTTGAAGTCACCGGTTGCTGATGGAGCCATCGAGGGAATCATCACAGGTACTGGATGGGGACCTACAGGGAAGTTTAGGGATAGGCAGATCTATACTGATGATATAATTATTCAGAACATAGAAGCAGAGAATCTTTAATACAACCTTGCTCCATTTGTGTACTTTTTCATGGTTTGACATAATGTTAATTTTGCAGTTGTTCTTTTACAGTGTTTCAGTGTTTTTTAGTATAAATGAACCAACACGTTCGAATAGCCATTCAAAATGACTTGGAATTCAATCTTTTTACCCCAACTTCTATTGAAAGTATTAGATATTATCATTCCTCTGCAGCATGATTTAGAGCATGTCAGTATCTTATATGACAGCTATCGTAACGACGGGAAAAGTATGCCTTGCACGGCTAAAAATGTTTAAAAGGCATTTATTAATTCTCCTAATTAATCCTGGGTGTTTTGGAAGGTAAATGAAATAAACCAGCATGTGATCAGTGTTTCACTTGCCATTCGCTTTAAGAGCCAGGTGCGCTCTGACTTTGGCGGATTGGTATTTTATTTTATATTGCCAAGATAACAATGGACGTCTGACTGTTGCCATCTGCCTAGGTTGTTGTGAGTCAGTCTGCATTTAAACAATCCATGCCCAAACACACTTACGTCATTTACTGCTCAGTGGGCTTCCCGGTTTTGTGCCGAATTCAACACCCCCACCCTGAAAAGCACCCTCTCTTGGGAGCATGTACGTGTTCTTTGGGAGGTAACCGTGCCCTAGTGTCCACCCTAAGTCCACCCTTAGGTAGCAATAAGCATCACAACATGCTTTACACAGGGTGTAAGATAGGGCCGGACATTTTTGACAGTATATGTAATGGTATACTTATTTTAAGATTGCTGCGTCATCACAAATGTTATAGTTCTTAAAGAGACTACAGTACCAGTTTCAGGTGCTCCAACCTGTATTTTTGGGATGAGTTTGGGTAGTTGAGGATGATTTGAGGTGATGATCATCTGACATCCTGACATCATTAATGCTTTCATCACAGATTGCAATCAAAACCCCACAGCTGTGCTCCACAGTATATGCATATATAGAATATATTCATGCTTGTGGGCGTGTGTGTGTTTTGTTGTTTTCCAGACTTGAGAAATTCGCCATACCGTAGAGCAGATGGCCGACGACCAGCCCAGCGACAAGACAACTAACGGAGTGTTCATTATTGCTATTCACACACGCACACGCAAATTTATACCAGCCTAAACACTCCACACAGCCATATAAACAGTTTTATTATGCTTATGCACATTATGCTTATGCAATAAAAACACCGTGCAGACACACTCTCAAACCCACTCACCTGTCTCCGGCGATACACTCAGAGAAAAAAATAAAAAAGAGCTGATGCATATTGTGCTGAATAAACAAACCCAAACACACAAACTGCACACTAACACATACATGCTAATACAGTATATGCCAATACGTCTTTTTTTTGTACCATCAGTCTCTGGAGCCTGTTGCTGTATATAACACATATTTAAAAAAAAAAAAAAAAAAAAGAGACATTTCCATTGTATTTTAACGTTTTTATGTTTACTTTGTAATAATGTTGAGTATATAAAGCTACTTTTCTCATATTAACAAAATACAGCAACACACAATGTATTGTAAACATCAATACCAGTGTTAAATTATGAGTTTTGAACAGAAAATGAAAGAAATGTTTGCTTGTTTTTTACTAGATGAATACAAGTGAAGTATTAATAAAAAGTGTTTCTAAAAATGAACAAAACTGAGATAATAATAATAATAATAATCAGACAGTAAAGAGGCACATTTCAAGCATGCAAGAGGTTCTTTTGTTAATAGTTAATAAAAGCTGTATATAAAGCCTTATATCTATTTAGGAACCATAAATGAGTCTCATAAATGCTTTTAGACATTTTAGATCTACATTTACATCTACAGTGTGCTACCATATAAAATGTACTGTGCCTTTTTTGTTGTTTATATTGCCAAAGTATTGTACAAAGAATTTTTGAGAAAAGAATATAACTGTAATAATTTCACAACTCTTTGGAAGCAATAAATAAATAACAGTGTCTGTGTGTGTCATGAAATCACTCCAACACCATGCATAGAGAGTTACTCGTTCGATTATTCAGCTAACCGGTATGCCGTGAGCTAACTTAACCCACCAAGGAAAATACAACACAGCTAACCGCTCCAAAGGAATGCTGGGTATTGTAGTAGGAATGCATATAACACATATCACCAAAGTGTGTTACCGATTTGGGCCTCCCGTCTGCCACAGTTGACTCTTCTTACAACATTTCCCATGGTCCTGCTGTTCTGGAGGACTTATGTGACATGCAATCTCTCATTCAATCAGGAACTGATCCCATATTCATTGTCACCTGAATACTAATCTGTCTCAGTTGTGTGTCATTACCTCTCTGTGCTTATAGTCCTGTCTTTTTGTTTAGTATCTTTGCAAAGTATTGCCAACCACTACAGCTACACTACAACTGCTCTGGCTTCTCCGGCTCTGTTTGAACATGTCTCTCTGGTCGCTGTGGTGTTGTTGGCTCGGTTTAGCAGTTTTTGTATTAAGCCTTGTCTTTCCTTTACTTCTGCAAGCGTCCGGTCATACTGGTGAGTCCTTTTGTGATATATTCCCAAGCACATAAGTTGTGCTTCTTCAAAAACTAACCTTAAATAAGGTAAAAGTCTGACTGGGATCAATTTATCACGTAAGCCTACAGGATGCTTTAATACTTGAGAAACTTTTCAAGACGACAATATTCATGGGTCTTGTTCTTTGTTCAACAAAAAATAAAATTATTTATTCAATTTTCTGTAACACCTATACACATTTCTACCATCCTGTTATGCAAATTATTTCATGCTGTAATTCATTCTGAGAACCATGTGCATCACAGTGGCCCAGTGGTTAGGACATTTGTCTGTAATAATAATGAATGCATTAAGATGGGGCTTTTTTTTTGGGTGTGTTTGGGGTAAAGTTGTCAGTTGCCAGTTTTATGATTTTTAATTGTAGCAGTGTCAGCATTTATTTGGCAACCATGTACACAAATGCTAACACTGCACATCCTTATAATGTCTTAACAATGCAGTAATTCTAAGGATTCAGTGACATTTATTGGATAAAAAAACTTGAACAGGACAAAATACAGCAGGCTTGGGAGGGTTGTTTACCCCAGGAAGTGTCAGTTGGGGTTTTGGAAAACATCATTCATTTTTCATTATTGAGTAAAACCATCTTACACCTGGATGCCCTTAAGGGATGTGCAGATGATGCTGACTACAGAATTACAACAGACAGCACGTCCTCAGCGGCCTGTACCGTGTTCCACTTGGGAATACTGTATTGCACAGTATGGAATATGTGTTGCGATTTCTGATTCATGTTGACTTTAAATAAAAATTGGTTTTGACATAATTTTTGCAGCATTTTAGAAACACTTTCACTCTCTAGAACTGGAGGAAAGAGTCTGTACACTGCATTTTAAGTGAGATAGTGTGGGAACAAGACACAGCATTTGAGAAGATTTCTATTTTAACATCTCCTGTAGTCAAATGAGCCAGTTGGGGGTGTTCGCTGTTAATCAGCTGCAAACTGGATTCAGCTGCGTTCACGAATCATTAGCATGCACTGCAGGCATTATCAGGGAGGCAATTTGACAAGACCCCAAGACTCCAAAGTGAAAACTACACTGCTGTATATAGAGTGTGTTGAATCCTCAGAAGATCACTGGTTTTGAGTGGGTTTGTAAATTTGTTCCCAAAGAGGGACCATCAATACAGCCCACCTTGTTCTCACATGGGTCCAATTTAGGCCCCAATGCAGTTTATTCTACAACACAGATGGGGATCAACTTTAACCCCTCCTGGTCCCATCATTCTTCATTGTTCTCATTCTGCTCCAAGAAAGAACAGTTATAACTAGTGGTGTCAATCAATGGAAAATCCTAAAGGAATTGTATTATTCACAGTTACATTTTGTGCTTTGTGTTTTGTATCATTGACCTGCTGCAGAGCCCAAGGTCGTTTCAGCTTGAGGTCAGAAACAGATGGTCGGACATTCTTCTTCAGGATTCTTCGGTAGACAGCGGATCTCATGATTCCAATTATCACAGCAAGTCTCTCAGGCCCTGACGCAGCAAAACAGTCCCAGACCATCACACTACCACCACCATGTTTTACTGTAGATATGATGATATTGTTCTGAAATGCGGTGTTACTTTTTTCGGGTCCCAAATTTTTTTGGTGAAGAAGTTTTTTTTCTACTCCCAAAATGTTTTGAGACAAAGTTTTTTTCGGGTCCCAAAAGTTTGGAGACAATTTTTTTTAATCCCAAATTGTTTTCTTGACGAAGTTTTTTTTCTGCTACCAAAATTTTTTGAGACCAATTTTTTTCGGGTCCCAAATGTTTGGCAAAATTAAGACAAACCTTAATGTTCATTGTGTTCAGTAGTGGTTTTCATCTTGGCACTCTGCCATGCAGGCTATTTTTGTCCAGTCTCTTCTTATGGATGAGTCATGAACGCTTTTTGGATTTAAAGGCACACTGGGTAGGATTTCCCTGATTATTGATCTTTTTAAAGAAGTAAAATTACAGCTTTAAATTCACTGCAGCGCTCCATTGAGATGTAATAGGAGGAATAGTGTCTGTGCTGGAGCTCCTCTGAGCTCAAACCAGACTTGTTAGTTTTCCTAGGCGGTCGCACAACGTTCGCGAGAACTGCACCTCTTTTTAGCGGACTGCGAGCTGCTTTCCAACCTGTAGTTCTAACAGTTCTACTGAGACTACAAAAAACCCACCCTTTGGGTTTGGTTAAATCTTTACAGAAACGAATAGTGATGGGCATAGCAGCTCTTTTAGATGAACTAAATCATTAGAATCCGTTCGAACAAATCAAAGCTTTTGTGCTGTTCGTCTGTGCTGTTGTATTGTGAGGAGAAGCACCGGTGAGTTCAGACAGTACCAGATAAAGACTATGATTATGAGTAATTCAGTTAATATTTGTGTTTTGTAAGGAGCTTAAAATGTTAATAGAAGAGTTAAAAGGTTATTAAAACAACCAGAGTGTAAATATGTGAGGTATAAGTTGAGTTAAAGTGTTTGTATTAACTGCTAAAGCTGTAGGCTAGCAGGCGGAAGCTAGCAGCGATTAGCATTAGCGATTAGCATTAGCGATCGGGTTAAATGTGTAAATATATCATGTTAAGTGTAAAATACGGCTGTTTGTAAGGTTGGCTTGCAGTATATTGCCTCAAACTGAAATATACAGTTTAGTATGGGGCTTGTAAAAGCTTTTACTATAATTTAATGTTGTGCTTGTTTTGTGGTGAGGGCTAACAGTGCCATGAGCACAAAATCACAATCCTACCTAGTGGGGCTTCAATTGTGGGTGATTTTTTTGACTCTTGGATGAGTCTTTGCTGCGCTCTCTGAGCAGTTTGGTCAACTAAAACAAAACTAAAGTATACATAGATATCAAATTATTGTTCAGCCCAAACTATATGTTTCTTTTCGACCACCTGTGTATAATTATGACCATCTGTTGATTTCAGAACTCCTGCTTCAACCAGGAACAGTTATAACATGATATAAACACAGCATAACCTCAAAATAAACACAAATACACTCAATAATCAGTCATGGAAACAGAGTTTGTAGAAGAGAGCTGAAGTTTATTAGACACACAACCACAGCAAGTATGTACAAAAGAGTTCAGCTCTCCGGCTTCTCTTACAGGGGGGTGGTGTGGGGGAGGGGGTAATGGGTGGGAATGTCACATTTCTCACAAAGTTATCATTGGCATCCACACTGAATAAATTAGCTTCTTTTTTTTCTCCAGTATAGGCTTCTATATTTATACATTTATATCTTATTTATATAGAGATCTATAGTTCTGAGCTGTTGTTATATCACGCTATTCTAGAGAATGAGGGTTCGGGGGTCCGGGGGTCGTGAGGGGTCACGCCGCGGTTGGTGGGCGGCGGATGGCGGTGGAGGCGAGTTTAACTGGCTGAATCACTCTGTGATACACACTCAGCACCCGTCAATCAAATCTGTTACCACGTCACCACAGATTACAGTAAGACTGGACATGCCTGCGCCACGAAGATATCCCATGTATAAAAATTCATTTTTTCCTACTTTAATTAACTCTACGGCTGTAAACAATTTACATCTGTGCCCTTCTCTACTCTCTCTCTTTTTATAATATTTTTTGATAAAACATGTAGACGACTCGTTTATTTATTCATTTTTTTAAACAATGGCACCGTGCGACTGCGTTTAGAATATACATGCATTGCTATTCTTTTTTTTTCATAAATACCTTAAACTCCTTCTTTTTAGATAAAATGTTCTTTTTTCTGGACATAACATTTGTGGTATAACTCTAAGAACGATGCTTTATATTTACATTTACTCGTACTATTGTTTCATCTATTCGTCTTTTTTGTTGATGCCAAGATTCCGTAGCATCCACACAGTCATGTAAAAGTGTCCGAAAAGGGATACAATTCAATTCAACCAAAATAATCTACAGAAATCATGTTTTCCATATTCTCTCCATCACTCACTTCATAGTCATGTGCTTTCATTCCAGTTATCCGTGTGCTATAAGAACCAGACTTTACAGCAAAGTCTTTAAAAGAAGAATTCCTCCAAATTGAAACACTGTCTGCAGAATTCAGTCAATGCTTAATTTGTAAACAAAGTAATTCAGAGTGGTAGAGACTGGAATCAGTAGTCGATAATTAACCAGTGTATTAAAAAAAGGCTAAAATTGTGTCACAGAGATTCTCAAAAAGATCCTTGACCTACAAATAAACAGAAGGTTCTGGACAAAAACGCCGAAATTTTGAAAAATAGGTGAAATTCCCTCATAATCCAGCTACCTTCATATTTTCTTACAATTTGCCATTATACTAGAGTCCAGAAAGGTTGTCTGTTCATTATATTTTTATGTACTCTTATCTTGTGATAACAACATATTTTTTCTGTGATCGTAAAAAGATAACATATTTTTTTTGGGACAGCAAAAGGTAAACACTTTCTTAAAAATGACAGTTTGTTTTCTTGTAATACAAACTGTGTTTGTAACAAAAAAAGTTTTGTTAAGACAAAACACAAAAGAACAAGAAACTGTGATTACAATAAAACAAGTTTGTTATCTAGTGTTCACAAAAAAAACTGTCATCTTGAAATCACAAGAACAATAAATTACGTTTCACAAGAAAATTACTTTCATCTTGATATCAAAAAACAATAAGTTGTGTTAACTGGAAAATTGCATTTTTCTTGAGATCACAAGAAAAAAAGTTGTGTTTACAACATAACAAGTTTGTTATCTGGTGTTCACAAGAAAATAACATTTATCTTGAGATCATAGAAAATACGTTATGTTTAAAAGAAAACAGCTTTCATCTTAAAATCACATAAACAGCAAGTTATGTTAACAAGAAAATGACTTTTCTTTTAAGATCACAAAAAAATTGTGTTTACGAGAAAACAACTTTATCTTGAGATCACAAGAAAAGTAAAATGTGTTTACAAGAAAAAAAAAATCTTGATATTTTGTTGTCTGAAGACCACAACAATTACAAGTTTTTATCACGACAAAGCTACATTTACCATGAGATCACAAACAAAAAATGAGTCGAGATCACAAGTAATCAATACAGATAATAATTCTAATGAACTAAAGGCCTTTCTGGACTCCTGAGAGCAACATTTTCCTTAGTATTTATTTTTCTAAGACCTAAGACTTAATGACTGCAGTGATGATCGTCTTTCTGAAAGAGGAATCTGAGGAATCAGTAGGACGCTGCAGTACCACTCTCTATCACCAGAGGGCGACACACATTCAGTTCAGAGTTTAACATGATTTTACATGTTCGAGTTCAGTTTTTCACAGCAGGAAAGACAGGAAATGACCAGTATCTCCTCAGAGAACAGATTAAAGGCTACAGCAGGTGCAGAAATGGTGCTCAAACCCAATCTCACAGTTTCACAATCTCACAATCCTCCGAGTTTCAGCTTCACACTGTTACGGGCTGCGGCTACGACAAAAAATCAAACTCAAACATCTCAGATTCATCCCACAGTTCAAATACAACAACTCATAATATAAAAGTCTTATTAACAAAACTGCTAATCACACAATCTAAAATGATACCAGCTCTATATTACATATGATCTGTAACTGTACATTTAGGTAAATATATATTCATATTTATTTAACTCAATATATAAAATGCATTTTTCCTGTGAATAAATAATTAACTAGTATGATATAGATTTCCTAGGAATTACAAAAAGAAAAGAGGAACAAAGGGAAAGAAAAACTGTACAAAGAAATCTCAGTTAATAAAAAAAACAAAAGATGACAACGTAAAGCTTCATTTGCATCATTTATATTATTATTATTTATTTATTTTTGTTCCAGTGTGATAACCGACCTTTACTTAATGAACGTCATACATAAATACCATACTTACTAAAGCACTAAAGTACAACCATATACAAGTACTATGGGCTTCCATATATTTAGTGTAGCATGTTCTGATGATATGATATACAACTCTAGAAAAAATGAAGAGATCACTTCAGTTTCTGAATCAGTTTCTCTGATTTTGCTATTTATAGGTATATGTTTGAGTAAAATGAAGATTGTTTTTAATTCTATAAACTACAGACAACATTTTTCCATAATTTCAAATAAAAATATTGTCATTTAGAGCATTTATTTGCAGAGATTCGGTTCAGAAGTAATTATTTGGTGGAATAACCATGTTTTTCATACATCTTGGCATGTTTTCCTCCACCAGCCTTACACACTGCTTTTGGACAACTTTATGCCACTCCTGCTGCAAAAGTTCTGCAAGCAGTTCAGTTTGGTTTGATGGCTTGTGATCATCCATCTCCCTCTTGATTAAATTCCAGAGGTTTTTAATTTAGTAAAATCAAAGAAACTCACACTTTTTAAGTGGTCTCTTATTTTTTTCCAGAACTATATATCCCACATGTGTGACAGATTAATCAATACATTTTTTTACATGTCTTGAGTGTGTTTTAAAGTTAATGTTAAATATAAGAGAAGGGGCTTCTAATGGTTCCTTGAGGTATGCCATAGAAGATTAGACCTGGCTCAAAAAAATAACAATAAATAAATAAATAAATAAATACAAATTTGCATTTATAATCAAATTTACTATCAATTGTCTTTATTCAGAGCTATAAAATGAAAAATGTTCATTACACTCTTTTAAAAATGATAATCAACCAGATCGAGAAGTGGTGTTTTTGTGGTATTCCTCAGGGCTCCATTTGAAGCCCTTTTTTTGTGTTTTTTATAGGATTAGATGTTGAATCTGTATCCAGACCACCAGGCCGCAGTGTGTAGGCTATATGTGTGGGGTCTCAGCTTTTCCGCCTGAAGTGAACATGAAGCCCTGCCCGTTTTAATCAGTGGAAATTTGTCGGATTTTTCTCAGACCCTCCTGTAGTCCTCCAGGGTTGGAGAATATTAAAAACCTCCCTTTTCTTCGCTCCACTTGGTTCTGCTCTTTACTCCAGGGATGGAGAGAGAGAGAGAGAGGAGAGGAGAGGGAATGGATGTCATGGTCAGTGCTGTAGCTATTTTTTTGAGCTGCTCAGCGTCTCCAGCAGGGCATGAAGCCCGCGTCTGCCTCCCAGGACGAGCGCAGCACTCTGAATTAGGAAGCTTTTTATGGATTTGACTGTGATCACTGCTGCATGAATAAGTGAATTTTCTCAAATTTGACTGGACTTTGTTAAACTCGGGGTCTAGAGGCTCTCTGAGGTGCAGCAAACCCTGGATCCACAGTCCTGTTAGTTAGCGTGTTGCTCTTACCCAACTCTGACTTGCGTTTACTCTACAACGTATAAAACACGTGCTGGTTCATTTATCATATGAGTTATATAGGCAGCTGAACAGATATTTTAAAGTATATGTTTAAAGTAAGAGTTTTGTAGATGATGGTGTTGCTAGTTGTAGTATCCATGCTCTGCTCTGTCCACAAACACCAGCTGCATGTGTTAGCTATTTGGTGTACTAGCAGCTGTCGCTTGATTAGCTTGATTAGCTTTACAAAAAACAAAAAGCAAAAATCCCACACTTACCTCATTAGAAACTTTACTAAAGCCCATTTCCACCACTTGGAAAAAAGTTGGGGCCTTTCACAAGTCATAATTATGGGATGCTAAGTCTCACTTAAGATATGCTAAGTCTTAATTAGGAAATACTTAGTCATAATTATGGGATGGTAGGTCTTAATTAAAATATACTAAGTCATAATTATAAGATGTTAGGTCTTAATTAAAAGAAACTTAGTCATAATTATGAGATAGTAAGTCATAATTATGAGATGCTAAATTATAATTACAAGATAGTAAGACATGATTGTGAAATAGTAACTCATAATTATGAGATAGTAAGTCATAATTATGACAGGCTAAGTCATAATTACAAGATAGTAAGTCATATTTAGGAAATAGTAAGTCTTGATTATGAGATAGTAAATCATAATTACGGGATAGTAAGTCATAATTATGAGAAAGTAAGTCATGATTATGAGATGCTAAGTACTTATAATAGTTAGTCTTATTATGAGATAGTAAGTCACAATTATGAGATTGACTTAAGTCATAATAACGAACTAGTATTATTATTACTAATATCTCATAATCATGACTTACTTGGTGGAAATGGGCTTCCATAAGAAAATGTAGCACAGTTGTTGTCCAAATGCAGTTGTTGTCCAAAAGACTGTTTTTTTTATTTAAAATTCCATATATTTACATTATGTTATGGAAGATTAGCTGTATTTTTGTTATTGTGCGATATATTAAATTGTAACCCCTGTATCAAAATACTTATCACCAATAAATTCATGCCAATAAATAGCCCAGATTTCTAGACAATCATGGACACAGTTTGCCAACGATCTGTATAGCTATAAAACAGCTGATAACAACAGTGTGCAGTGACGGGCTGAGCATGGATAGATCAACTGTGCTGTGTACAGCATAAACCTACTAAACCAAAAATGCACACTCACATGCTCACACTCATATGCACCAATTACAGGATTTGGATAACACACACACACACATGCACATACACAAAAGCAACGCACACACACAAATACACAAAGCTCTCATATCCCCACTTCATATCTCATCTGCAGGCGTCTCTGGTGATTTGGTTGTTGAAGTGCACCCAGAGCCATTAAAGCAGATAGATCTGTAAAAGCACCCTACTAGTCTAATAATGTCGCTTAAGCCCTCAACTCACTCTGCAATATCAAACTCGAGACCCAACATCAACAGCTCTCATGGAAATAGGGTCTGGTAGGACTTTCTAAATCTAAGATAAATCTGGAACAGCTTCATCTTTTTCTGTTTCTAATCTTAAAAACAAAATTAAATGGAAGTGATGCTTCAAAGTTAGTGATTGAACTGCACTGATATTGGAATATGTGCTGATTCTAGTAATAGTTTTAATTATTCAATAAAGTGCTTCTCCCAGATTGGTGAAACTGATGAGGTTTGTAAAGCTGGTTCATGAGCTTAGCTCTTGACCAGCACATAGACTGTTTTCATTTGAGTTTGATGGACAGCATGGTTCCATTCCTTTAATTTTTACATAACTGAAATAATAAATATAAATTGTCCGCCATGTTGTTAAATGTACAACCAGTAACAAGGGGTATTAAACAAAAAGGAGACAATGCAGATTCTGAAGATGATAATCTCCTCCAGCCAAGGGTGTCAATCAATCTGCCTGATGATAATATAGTAAAATAATGTTCTAGCTTCTTATTTCTGCAGAAAAATGTCTGAGGCCACCCTTAGGTCTCCATCATAGGGTTCAAACTGGTCCCTGGCTCTAACTGCTTCTGATTTTCACGTCAGTGTCTGCATTTGCATCATGAGGAGGTTACAGGGCTAACAGATTTTAGCTGTCAGATGTGTGGGTGGTTGCTATTGAAATGTTTTCCAATTTCACTTGGTGGAACTGCTTGACTTAGACACTGAAAATTAAAAGACAAAAAATAAGATGGAAAATGGCTACAAATCATACTGCAAACTGACAGAACAGGGTTCTTGTACAATTGTAAAAGTCAAATTTAATGCTTTTTTAAAGACCTTTTAAGACCTCAATAAATAGAATTAAAGACCCAAAAATGAAGCCATAATTGTTCTCTCCCCGCTAACTTTCTGCTGATGTTAGCATGTTAGCTAACTCACTGCTAATGCTAGAAAACTCTCCACTAACTTTAGTTTTATCCCATTCCCTGGTAAATTTAGCAAGCTTGTTTAAGATAGCTAAAGTTAGAATATTAGCTAGCTTGCCGTTAAAGTTAACATGTTAGCTAACTTGCCACTAATTTTAACTAGTTCTCTACTAACTTAGTTCTATCCCTGGTAACATTAGCAAGCTTGTTTAAGCGAGCTAAAGTTAATATGTTAGCTAGCTCTCTGCTAACCTTAGTTCTCTCCCCAGATTAGATGTTTACGACAGGCCACTGTGTTTTTACACCGGCATTAAACATACCATCTGAAAATGTAATATCCACAGCAAATGTACAGTAATTTTAAGACAATTTATGACCTTAATTAAACAGATTGTAATTTAAGACATTTTAAGACTTTTTAAGGACCCGGGGAATGCTGCAGAAGATACACTTGGCCTGGGGTTGTTTCAACTTTTAGAGATGTTGCCATTATCAGTGTTTTTTACAATGACTGGTGTAGCTACTCTACAATTATGATGACCATACTAAACAAACCAATCCACCTGTTTCACTGAGCTTATTGGCAAGGTGGATGGAGAATGCCTAGCATGATCATGCTTGGTCAAGTTGGCTATAGTTGGTTGTCAGACCAGTTTATCAATCAAACTTAAATGAAAACACAATATATGACAAATGATTAAACACAATGCTGATTGAGAGCTAAGATGGTTTACCAGCTGGTATATCATGTCATGTCATGTCTTGGGCATGTTTTTGCCTGGATGACCAGCTTTTTTAAAACACCTTGACATCAAAGACCAACTTAAGACCATTTAAAGACCAGCTACCGGGTCTCTGGTTCGATTCCTGATCATGCATCTTGCCATTAGCTGCCGGAGCCCTGAGAGAGCACAATTGGCCTTGCTCTCTGTGGGTGTGTAGATGGGGCTCTTTCCCCTCATCACTCCTAGGGTGATGTCAAACAGCACATGGCATCTGTAAGCTCATGTATCGGAACCGAGTCACTGCACTTTCCTGTGCGCTGTGATGCTGCATCAGCAGCAGTGCTAGTGTTCACCCTCCTGGTGTTGTGACATCACCTGTGATGGGGGATATACAGCAGAGTAGCAGCTGAATGGGTGAGAGAATTGGTCTAGCTAAACTGGAAGAAAATGGGAGAAAAAAAAAACAGTTACGATCAAAAGTTGGTCTTAAGATGGATTTTTGTCATAAGGATAGCCAAATTAAACAATTGTCATTGAGCACAGAAACCTAAAGATTTACAATCAAAAGGAATTGGATTGTTCTAAGGTCAGATATCTTACAACCAGTAAAGAGCATAAGACTTCTGCACAGCTGAGGTAATGCTAAAGCTACAGCTAAAGCTAGAGCTAGAGGAGACAGATTTGTTGCCTGTAATTAAGCTGATTCCCCTGCGGGACCAGCAAAGCTGGAGATCCAGCACTTCTAGCCTCGAATATCCACCCGAATCAGCTGTAAGACACCAAGCATGAGCACTAATCTCTCCTCCGGCAGCCTGCCGCTAACACCGGCCCCACACTCACGCCATTGTTTTCATCCCTGCGCCAAGACGAATCCGATTCAAATGCTCATCCTGTCAAACAGATGAACAAAAAAAAAACGACCCAACCCTCATTCTCTTAAATCTCTCCCGGTAGTTGTGCTCTCTCTCTTTCTCTCTCTCTCCCTCTCTCTAGGCTAGGAGCTCTCTGACAGGAAATCTGCAGGCCACGTTGATGACACATTTGCTGAGTAAGATTTAGCCTCATAGCTAAAGGAAAGCCAAGCAGCTTATAATAAGTGTGTGTATGTTTACGTCTGGGATTCTGTTTGTTTGGGTGAGTGAGTGAGTGAGTCATAAGGTTAGAAGAGCAGACAGAAAAATGGCTGAGGCCAACCGAGGTCTCTGTCACAGGGTTCAGACTGGTCCCTGGCGCTAACTGCTAACTGACTTTTGACTTCAGTGTCTGCGTCCAAATTCTGAGGAGGTAACAGGGCTAACAGATGTCAGCTGCCAGATCTGTGGTTGGTTGCTAGCGAAATGTTTCCAGTTCCAATTCCAGACGTGGAGCCAGTTTTGTTTCGAAAAGTTGGTCACTAAGGTTTCAATCCAGACAACCAGGGTGTGGCGCACCTGTTTTTACCGCTGCTAAGATAGAAACAAACTAGATATTTACCTGAACAGACCTAAGCATTGTAGCTATATTCCGAAACTCTGACGCTATTTTAACAGCACGAGCCCAAGGTGTGAAAATAGACTGTTGATGTGGCGTAAGATAGTAACAAACATGACGTGATACGCCTTGCGCAGAGTGTACGATAGAGCAATTGGTTTTAACTCTTGGTCTTGACTGAGACTCGGCTGTACAGGTCTTGACTACAACACTAGATGATACAGCAACTGATAGAGACCCTTAAGATTGAGTAGGATTCCCCAATAAGGAAATGGTCAAACGTTTTGGGATTTCTGGTTTAATATCAGGGGAAATAAAAAAGAGTGTATCCTGCTTTTTTTTGGAGTATCTGTTGATAGAGACTAGGGAAGGGCTTCTATTACATTTAAGAGCATTGCTATGAGGATTCATAATAGTAGAGTGTTAGTGAGGTCAGAACTCCACAACTCAATCGTGGATGGCGCACCATCATTTCAAATCATTCCACAGTTCCTAACTATAACTAAACATTTGCAGCCTTTTATTTTCTTTCTAGTGAATTGCACCAGATTACAATTTCATTGCACTTTTCGTACACAATGTTCTGCTGCTAAAGACCACATTTTTGCTGACTTCATTGCTTGCCCCTCTGAGGGGACATCTTAAAACTCGACTCGAGCTGATACAGCAACTGAATGACTCTTAAAATTGGGTGGGTAATTCCCAAGCTAAGATGTAGAGGAATGTAAAATTTAAAAAACAAGCTTTAAAACAGAGGTCAGGACTGGAGTTGGCAACCACTGTTCAGACAACCTAGTAAGAAAGTGCTTGAACATGAGGTCCACTTCTGACCAGCTTAGAATTACAGGCTTTGAGTTAAATGTGTACATTGATGATGTACTAATATTAGGGAGTTCCAAACAGAAACTCATCCATCTGCTTTTCTACATGTTGACGAACCCGAAAGCTTCTCCCTGTGGCAGTCTCAAAGGGCAAAACCAAAGTATTTTGTGCCAGTCTTGTGCTCATTATCGTGTACAATCACTGAAACAATTTCCGCAGCTAAGACGATCCTGTGTGATGTGTTGCTTTTCCCATCTGTATCCCTACAGACTCTGCAGCTTGTGCTTTTGTAAAGCGATCACATCACTGGAACGGCCTTTAGACAAACAGCTCTCTTAAGGCATTTTAGCTGGGCCAAAACCATCCATCTCCAAGCCTCTTGCTCTGTCTGACTGGACCACGTCCGAGAAACCGGCAAAGCCGCCAGCATCCGCCTCCTTCCCACAATCCATCTGTCACCACGGCTGCCTTGTGCCAAGTAACGAAATATGGAAATATGACAAAACTAGCCGTATAAAAAAAGCCATTCCTTGTGCCTGTGTGCCTGTTCTAAATGAGGATGGGGTAACACTTTCTATGAATGTCACGTCTATAAGACTCTATGAATGCATTTATAACACATTCATAAGCCAATATAAGCAAGCATGGCTTTCTAAAATAAAAAAATGCTTTGCACATTGTAGCTGTTTACTATGTAATAAAATGGTGATCCTAATTATCATGACTATACATAAGCTGTGTTAATTATGTTATACAGCAATACCAAGAATGTCAGGTTGTCCCAGCTTGTGTAATGCATTATGATGTGTAACAGGGGTTGGCAATAAGCACGTAGGCGTGACTTTAGTTTCTACCCGCTCTTGGGCTCCCTATCTCCTTGTAAGGGCGGCCGTGTCCCAATTGATTAGCAGGGGCAGCAATAGTGTGTTGGACCCAGACCGCTTTTTTTTGTCTTTTGATTTTTTCTTGGGTTTACCTGCTTTGAATTTAACTGTTCTGCAATTGGGTTCAACAACCCTCTGGGCATATAGCCACTCCATCAGCTGACCCCTGATATATAACATACTATTAACAGTTATGAGGTGTTTGTTAACATTTAATATTTACAGCTATGTTTATAATGACTTACGATTCCATTATAATGTGTTATGAATGTGTTGATAGAGTCTTATAGACATGACATTCACAGAAAGTGTTACCAAAGATGGAATGTGTTGGAATAGGGCAGTGTTCAAACAAGAGGGACTATACACTACATAGAAAACATGACCATACTCTGTATTCCATTTACATCAATGTGATTGAAAAATGTCACTCGGATGATAGCACCAGTTTCGATTGGTTCCCTTCAGTGTTACCCAGAAAGAACTCAGATTGCAGAACTCAAAACGCTGATTATACAGTTTTCTGTTTTTGCTGTTTTGTGTATATTTTTTTCACATTCTTTCATTTTCAATATTTATATGATTGATAAAAATCTGAACACACACGGACTACTACTGTACTGACTTTTTCGATTATTATTGCAGACTCTACTCGGAATTATACAGTTTCACAGTCTAGCTATTATTACACTTGAGAAAATGAGACAATCTACTGCACTCCACGAGGTCTCCAACACGTGAGATCTGGCAAACAAACTGGGTTGGGTACAGAGTCATTCTCCTGGGCAGCGGTACGCTGGCCTGATGGTGCTGTGGAGCTCCAGGCTGGAGCCTCCAGGGGTTTGGTGTCCATGCCCATCTGTGGGCTACTTGCTCGATGGAACTGGCAGTACGGCTGGGTGGCTGGGTTTCAGGAGGATCCAGATGGTAGGACAGTGGACAGGGCCAATGAATAGGAAGAGGTTGTAGCATATTCTTAATACAGTATAAAGGTTCCAAAAAGGGTTCTTTGGAGTAACGCCATAAGAGGACCTTTTTCAAGAGCCTTTTAATGGATGGTTCTTTTAGGGAACTCAATTGTAGTGCTTGTTTGGAATGATGCCATAGAGGAACCCTGTTTGATGCCTTTAAAAAACTTTTAAATCAGTGTTTTTTTAGAGAACCTCAAGAACATTTCAGTGCTATAGAAGATCTACATTTGAGTCCCTCAAGAACCTTCCAGTGGAGGATTATTTTTAAGAAAATCATTTGAATGTACTTGTTTGGAGGGACGAGGACCAATTAAGAGTTCTGTAAATACACCATTCCAACTGGACAGGGTTCTTTAGACTGATGACAGAAGAACCCTCTTTGAGTCCTTCACGAACCTTGAACTTGGTACTTCACCAGAAAAGAACCCTTTTTAATTCCTTTAAGAACCATTCAGTGGCTAGTTCTTTTAAGAAACTCTACTAAAACTAATTGCATTGCATCATAGAAGAAACACTTTTGATTCAAAACCCTTTGAATACACCATTGGAAAGTAACTCTAAAGGGTCTTTTAAGTGATGTGCCTAGAGAACTTTTGATTCACCCAAGAACTTCTTCCTTTAACGTTCTGGAGTGACACCAAAGAAAAAACACTTTTGGATCCATCATAAGTGTTTGTCCCACTTTTTGTTCCTATCTCAGTGTTGAAACTGGTTCTTTAAGGTTATTTCTCCAAAGATCAAGTTTTGGTACCTTTATTTTATGAGTGCATTTGTGGGCTGAAGTCTCTCTAATGTGGAATGTATAGCAGTCGTGTATGGTGAGGTAACAGCTGACGAAAGACATAGGCGAAGAACTCCACATGGCTGCTCTATCTTTAACCCATTAAACGCCAGATAGCAGTCAGCAGACCCACGTTTCCATTGGTTACTCTTGTGACCCTTTGAGTCATTTTTCACTCATTTGTGTATAGGTCCTGAAGAACAAGCCTTAGAACGTGGACACAGGGAGCGTAACAGGTTAATTATTCCAAAGGTACAGTACCTCCAGTGCTTTTTCCTCAGCCTTGCTGTGGACGTCCCTGGTGTTGAGGCTAAATCTTTTTAGCAGCTGCACTTTCAGACTTTCCAGCATCGTTTCTCTGCATAAGGCTGTTGGCAAGAAAGCTAAGCAACTCATGGGGGTGTGTCTGTGTTTTCAGTGTGTTGGTGAGGCATAAGGGTTAAGAGCAGTAAAAATAAAGAAAAAGAAAAAAACAAATAAAACTTCCCTTCATTCTTTGGAGGTGCTCCTTCATTCAGTGTTAGCATTCAATGCAGAATTAGCCGCAGCTTTGCTAACCTCTTTCTCGTCCTTGCTGACCTCCTTGTCTTGCGTCAGGCTGCGATTGGCCAGGGGCTTCAGGGCCAGCGATGGGAGGTTTAGAGCAGATAGAGGAGAAGAAGTAGAAGAGGGAGATGACGGAGAGGTGGGGGATGTAGGCGACTTGCCGTTGGACACTGGGAGGGGCAGCGTAGCAGAGGTGTTAGCTCGCTGCTCACGGAGGAGCCGGTGGTGTCTGAAGGTGGAGGACAGCAGTAGAGCCTCAGCTGACAGGCTGGTGGTGGCTGACAGGCTGGCCAGCAGGGCTTTGGCCTGGCTGGAGGAGGACAGAACCCCCTCCTGGGGGTACTTCCGGAGGCCCGAGGGCAGCCGGCCTGAGAAGCTAGCGGCCCGGGTGCTGTAGAGGGAGTGCTCGGTGGCAGGTGATTCCCCTAGAGCCTATGGTCATCAGGGAGTGGAGGAGTGGAGAAAAGGAGAGTGAAGAGAAAGAAAGAAGGAAGTGAGGAGAGTGGACTGGACTATTACTGAGGGCCTGGCTAAGGTTTGGTTGGACATATCTGGGTTTATCTTTCATGATTTGATTGAGTTTTTGAATAACAACACCTTTGTGTCACATTCACACAATGAAAAAGGTAATGCTCTGAATTTACTTAATTGAATTACTGTATTTGTAAAGGGAAAAAAAATTGTGTTTTCAAAAAATATGGTGTGAATAAACAAACTGAAGTATAATTTCTGCAAGTCTGACCCTGTTTTCTGGTCACTTCATTTAAATAGTATCTGGATTGTATCCTGCTGAAGTTTTAACCACATATGCATCTACACTTGGTAGGTAAATGCGTCTGAATTAGATGGCAATGTGAAATGGAATATTTATTAGCATCTTTCTGTTCTGTGCTAAATATGGTTGTTGCCTTGAAATTTGCTGATAACAATTATTATTTAGACTGAATAACCAAAAAAAAGTGTAGGGAGGATCTACAGGGGTTGGACAATGAAACTGGAACACCTGTCATTTTAGTGTGGGAGGTTTCATGACTAAATTGGAGCAGCCTGGTGGCCAAACTTCATTAATTGCACATTGCACCAGTAAGAGCAGAGTGTGAAGGTTCAATTAGCAGGGTAAGAGCACCGTTTTGCTTAAAATATTGCAATGCACACAACATTATGGGTGGCATACCAGAGTTCAAAAGAGGACAAATTGTTGGTGCACGTCTTGCTGGCGTATCTGTGACCAAAACAGCAACTCTTTGTGATGTATCAAGAGCTGCGGTATCCAGGGTAATGTCAGCATACCACCAAGATAGATGAAGCACATCCAACAGGATTAACTGTGGATGCAAAAGGAAGCTGTCTGAAAGGGATGTTCGGGTGCTAACACGGATTGTATCCAAAAAACACGGCTGCCCAAATCACGGCAGAATTCAATGTGCATCTCAACTCTCCTGTTTCCACGAGAACTGTCCTTCGGCTCAATAAATTATTGTGGTGTTTCAGTTTCATTGTCCAACCCCTGTATATAGGGCCCTATTTTAGGGATATATAGGCAAGCCATCAACCGTGCACCGTGAACCTTGATTTAAGGCCAGCATCCGGGTGTCTTTGCTATCGTAATGACAGGAAAAGTATGCCTTGTGCGGCTCAAAACGTGCAACAGGCATGTACTATTTTTCTCAAATAATCATGGGTGTGTTGGGTGTTTTGGGCATAATGCAAGACGGAGTGCCATCCTACCCACCCAGAGGGGAATGGGAATGTTCACCATAGTTCACGATAGTTAGAAATTAATTTATAATAGCAACTTAATGCGTAAAATCAAAGCATTATCTTTTTCAATATATTGTAATTCACCCACAACCTAATGGGCAGAGGCTACAACAGGACAGAGTGAGGAGAGTGGACAGTTCTTATGTTATCACAGGCCTGGCTTGTGATGTTGTTCTTCCACAGACAATCAACCACACACACTTTTACAGATATGGACAACTGGTGGGCCTGCTGGTGGTGGAGGGGGTACAGAGGGGGTCAGTGTTGAGGGGTTGGGTTGTAGACAAGGCCTGATATGGTTGGCTTCAGTGAGAGACGACTCTGAAGTCGAGGTGAAGAAGTGCAGATGAGAAAGGAGAGAAAGAAAGAGAGTTGGTCGTGCGAGCCTGGGTCAGATCAGGTGATGCGGTCGCTCTTCTCACTGCTGCGAGGGTCACGGGGGTCAGGGGTGTCGGGTTGCCATGAAGAACCATTGGGGACACAGAGGTGGGAGCATCGTCATCATCGTTGAGACGATGGCAGGTCACGGTGAGGATGAGGAGGATGGGAGAGGGAGGGGAAGAAGGAGGAGGAGGAAAGATGAGGACAGAAGACAGAAGACAGACACTGGTTAGTATCAGCCATGCATGATGGCAGTCACATGGTACAGAACACAGGACATCAATTTCATAGCATAAAGAAAACATCCGCTTGATTTAAGGGTGTTTCTTTATGCTGACATTGTAACACTGGCAATGCAGGAGGTACATATAGTAACTGGCTAACTTTTAAATTTACACATACAATATATGGACAAAAGTATTGGGACACCTGCTCATTCTTTTGTTGGATTAACCGTCTCTACTGTCCACAAATAGACAATTCATTAATTTGATTGATTGTCCCACCCATTCAGCTGTTAGTCAGCTGTATATCCCCAATCCCTAGTGATGCCACAGCACAAGCAGAGTAAACACTAGCACATGCTTCCTCCGGTACATGGGAAGTCTGACTCCGCCTCTTTACGAACTGCTGCTGATGTAGCATTGCCGAGTAGCATCACAGCGCACTCGGAGGAAAGCGCAGCAACTCGGTTCTGATACAACAGCTCACAGACGCCTTGTGCTGTTCGACATCACCCTTTGGAGTGATGAGGGAAGAGAGCGCCATCTACCCACCCAAAGAGAGCAAGGCCAATTGTGCTCTCTCAGCGCTACAGCAGCTGACGGCAAGCTGGATGACCAGGATTCGAACCAGCGATCAGAGCCCATGTTGTCACCAGCCCCACCCCCACCTCACGTCCGGGCCGATCAAGAGCTAAGTCAGCGACGAAAACAGCAAAACCACAGCAATGAGTGCAACCTGTGTACATTATCCACTGATCTAAAGCATTGCTTCTCTTGACTCCACCTTCTTCTCTCTTGTCTCAATTTTACCTCCACCTCATAATTAATGCTTCCATTTGTGTTTAGTTTGTTGCATCAAAAAGAGAAGAATAGAGCCTAAAAAAACTTCAGTTCTTGCTCTGACAGATGCTAAATGTAGACGTTGAAGTTCTAGAATGCTACTTTTTTGTTTGTTAATTTGTTTATGCATTATGTCTGTAAACATACAGCTCTGGGAAAAAATAAGAGACCACTCAAAAATGATGAGTTTCTTTGATTTTATCAAATTGAACACATCTGGATCATAATCTAGGCCATCAAACCAAGCTGAACTGCTTGAATTTTTGCACCAGGAGTGGCATAACGTTATCCAAAATCAGTGTGTAAGACTGGTGGAGGACAACATGCCAAAATGAAAATAAAAAACAGGGTTATTCCACTAAATATTGATTTCTGAACTCTTAAAACTTATAAGAATAAGAATTTGTTTTCTTTGCACTTTTTGAGGTCTGAAAGCTCTGCATATTTTTCGTTGTTGTTTCTTCTATTTCTTATTTTCTGCAAATAAATGCTCTAAACGACAAAATTTTTATTTGGAATTTAAGATTAATGTTGTCTGTAGAACACAAATGTTCATTTTACTCACCAAACATATACCTATAAATAGCAAAATCACAGAAACTGGTTCAGAAATTAAAGTGGTCTCTCACTGTTTTCCAGAGCTGTATATATAATGTAGTTATATATAATCAATATCACAGGGAAAAAAACAAACAAACAAAAAAAACATAGTTTCCTAAAACACAAATATTTTATTATTTTTTTTTCCAAAGGCTGAATACTGAAGAAGTATTTAAAAAAGGGCTTCTACTTCCCAGTCTCTAAAGTTTTCTTTTTTGCTATGCGTTCCTTCATTATCCCATATAAGGTGAATGGGAAATCCCATATTTAAATATTTATTGAGTGATTTGCATGGGCGGTAAGGAGGAAGAACACAAGGTTGATTGACCTGTGCACATTTTTTTAAAGCAGATTGTGATTTTTAAAGAGGAAACAGTGTTTTTTTGTGTGTGCGTACGCACGGTTTTTAAACCTGAATCTACACAAAGTTTCATAAACGAGGCCGCAGGAGTTGCAAATTTTCACCATATCGCTCTAATTTATTTTTTTACGTATGGATTTAATAATTTATTATTCCTGTTAATCTTTATCTTGCTTCAGAACAGCACTGCAGTCCGACACTTCCTCCTGGGTGCAGCTATCTTTGCAGCCGTTTATTTTAAGATGAGCGCACTCTATACATAAAACGAGGAAGATGTCTGATTAGCATGTGAATGAACACACTCCACATTTGGGTGTAATTGGCAGAGTTCCTCCACATACAGCAACTAAAGATCACAGCCTTTCCCCTCGAGTAACCCGCGCGCCGCAGCAGCACACCTGCTGATTTACTGTGAACCGCTTTGATCCACAAGTGCTCCAGATGGTGCAGCGCTAAAGCATGTAAGTCTAAAGTGTAGGACCAGAGAGAGAAAGCCAGTCAGGAAAATGAGAGACAGAGAAACGAAAAAAGGACAGATGGGAAGAAATTGAGCCTCAGATCAAAAGAAAGAGAGAAATTCACAGATAGAGATGTGAGTGTCTGTGGCGTCTCTGAAGCCCCTGCAGAGATATTTCTTTGATAGGCAGGATCACTAGTGCAGCAGTGGATTATTTAACATTGTGTTATTTATTTAACACAGATAAAACTGCAGCTCAGACTAAACACTTTCATCTTCCAGTTTTATCTTCTCTGCTTCCCTGCAGCCAAAAACATAATAAAAAAAAAGATTTTCAAGAATTTACAAGCAGTTCATATAAATAAACTATTAATACATTTTAAAGAAACAAAATATGAAGATACACTAAATTAATGTATTAACTGGAAGACACGCATAGAACTGGATGAGATAGGATACGCGTTATTACAGGGGAAAAAAGAGAAAACAGGGAGGAAACAAAGGAAGGACAAAATTGACAAGAAGGATTATGGAAATATGTGAAAATGCAAAAACAACTAAAAAATATATTTTTTTGAGTAGGAGAATGGGAAGCTATAGAAGGTGAAAAATAAAAAGCTAGAAAAAGGAAAGATAGAGAAAAAAAGAGAGGACAGGAAAGAATGGAGGGAAAGACAGAGGAGAGAGGGAGATACAACAGAGATGGAGAGAGAGAGAGGACAAAGGAAAGTAAAAAAAGATGGACAGAAATAGAAAACCTGGAAAAAAGAAAGCAATGTGGAGAAGAAAAAACATAAAGAGAGGAAGATAAAAATTTAAAAATAGGTAGAGTTTGGAAAAAAAATGGAAGAGACAAATATTGTAAAGCTACAGATTGGCAGGAAGTGAAGAAAAGGAAGAGAGGTAGATCAGAATGGAGAAAAAGGAAAAGATATGAAGAAAATGATAGGAAGAGATGGAAAGAAATAGAAGATATTGATGGGAAAGAGATAAAAAGAGGAAAAAGACAGAAGGTAATAGAGGCAAAAAGTTTAGAGAGGTTTAGTGAGTTCCTATAAAAGAGAGAGAAAGATGAGGAAAGATAACGAGAGAGAGAGAGAGAGAGAGAGAGAGAGAGAGAGAGAGAGAGAGGGTGTGTTGTTCTCTGGCCTGAGGAGGCTGGTAGAGCTTCAGTCAGGCCATTTATTCCAGTCCGATAGAGCAGAAAAAGAACCGCTCCTCTTTCTTTTTCCCCTCCTCTCTCTCTCTTTCTCTCTCTCTCTCTCTCTCTCTCTCTTTCTCTCTCGTCCACCTAACTCTGCCCATCCCTCTCTCTCTCTTTCCAGCCATCTCCTTTACCAGCACTGCAGGCTTGCTGCTCCACGCTCTATTTAGCCAGTTCTTTCATAAGACCCTGAGAGCAGAGAGTCAGCGAGCGAGGCTGAAGTGCTCAGTGCTGCTGGAAATAATCACCACGTACAGTAAAACCAGAGACACGCGCAGAACTAGTCCTACAGCTAGCAGCAATCTCAGATTCTTTATTTCTTACCTGGGGAAACGGATGATGCACTAATTGCAAGGAACAATGAGCCAGACTTGCCTCCGTTTTTTGTATGTTATTATAATATATATATATTTCTGCACAAATTGGATCTAAGACCTCACCAGATCACCAGATATTTAAACAAGTCCTAAACATAGATAATGAGAACCAAATCACATAATTGAACAAAGATCTATCTAAAGCCCTATCCGGACGAGAGTAGTTTCTCAGGGGGACATTTACTCAGTGATAAAACTCTTGTATCCGGACTGCAATTGAAAAAAACAGGAGGACCAGTGAGTTTTAAGGCTTTCTTGGTCACATGACATCGCGTTCAGTAGCTCCTCCATTTCCACTCGCTCTTGTGTTTACGTGGATCTCTTTGAAAATGCACGCCCAAAGTGTAATTACGGTGTGTGGCAGTGCACAAATAGCTATTTTATTAAACCAGAGGTGACGAAACTCAGATATGTGGATTCGAATAGGACTAACTTAACCTTACCACCACAGCGAAAGTTTAGCGAAAAACAGTAGTTAATTCAGTCTGTAATTTTCTTAGAGGATATCTTATATTCATGGTCATTCTGGACAGGAATAAAATCACAGAGGACCCCCCCCCCCCATAAAAGAGAAAATTACCACAGGACCCCATGAGAAATGAACCGTCTAGAAAGGGTTTAAGCTAGCTCTTCACAACACGTTTATGTATGCAAGTGCATTATATTAAAAAAAATCAAGTATATGTCTGAAGAGCTCAGAAGAAACAATGTTGAAGCTTATCAAGCTGGAAAAGGTTACAAAACCATCTGTAAAGTCTTTACAACAGCAATCCACAATCAGACAGACTGCGTTTAAGTAAAGAAATGTAAGACAGATCAGACAGCTTCCCTATTCAGGAACCCCAGTTGCACTGAGCTACAAGGATGTAATGTAAGCTAACAATTTTCTGCCAAAAACTTTAGACAAAAAAAATGTAATCTTCTGAAATATAGTAGAACACTAAAAATGGGAACTCTTTCACCAGTCATGTGCTCTTTTTTTGCACATGGCCTTGTTTTATTACTGTTCTGTCTCTGCCCTAGCCATCAGTGTTGTCACCTTGTGTCTTATTTTTAACCACGCCCCCTTGTTACTGGTCCCAGGTGTTTCTCACCCTTCTTGTGTATTTAAGCTCATTTGTTTCAGTATTTTGTGTGCCTTAAGCCCTATCCAGCCCTGTTTTCTCTTTTATGGGGGGTCTTCTGTGATTTTATTCCTGTGCGGAACGACCATGTATGTGTTTTTCTCAGACGTCTTGGTCCTTCTGTAATTTTAGTCCTGTCTGGACGCGCATCTCTGAGTTTCATCACCTTACATTTAATAAAATAGCTAATTGTCCACTGTCACACACCGTATTTACACTTTGGGGGTGCGTTTCCACAGAGATCCACGTAAACACAGCAGCGAGTGGAAATGGAGGAGCTACTGAACGCGATGTCGTGCGACAGAGAAAGACAAAATACTTTCAAAATAGTTGTTCTCCTGTTTTTTCAATTGCAGTCTGGATGCAAGAGTTTGAAAGTTTGAAACATTTTTCACAGACGTCCCCCTGAGAAACTAATCCCGTCAGGATAGGGCTATACATGCTGTGGATCATTTTTGTATTCTTTGTGTTTGAATAGTCAGGTTTGTGTGTTTTTTTACTAAGTCTGATCTCAGTTCTTTTGTTTCTTGTTTTCCAGGTATTGTTATATTATCTTTAGTTTTGTCAGGTTAGTTTGCTTAGTCTTGTTTATTTATTTGTTTTTTTGTTTTATTTCCTGTGGGTTTTAGTTTTATTTAATTAAAAGTCAAAACTTGCATTTATGTCCGTCCCTTCATCCTTTCGTCTGTGACACACATCTTACTGCAACCAGCCAGCAGAGGCGCTAGACCAGCAATGGCTTCACAGGTGGTTTATGTTTTTTCTACAATAAAACTGCAGTAAAAAACTACAGAAGAAAATTGAATTAAACGTCCACACATTTGGTGTAAAGTGTAAATCTGATCATTACCTTACTCTACACACAAAACAAGGGTTATAGAAAGGGTCCCGGGGTCAAAAGGTCAGGATGGAGACGCCGTTCAGGGAATACGACACACAGGAAATAAAACGGGGGAATGAGAGACACTGTTACCTTGAGCTGAGAGCCCAGCAGAGAGGAGACCCACGGGGGGCGTGTCTGAGTGTCAGTCAAAACAGTACAAACAACAACAACAACACATAACAGTCAATGCATGGAGACGTGGGAGCTGTCGCTTAGCAACAACAGAGAACCGGACATGGCCTGTAAAGATCAGAGGCACAGCAGAGGGTTCAGGTCACCAGGCAACCGTGCTGAAGAGCCACAGAAACGGGTAATAATAGAATAAGTCAATACAATAAAACTTCTGAACTGTTCTGCTATGGAAACTGGAAGAGGGCAGAAGTAAAGTGTATATTGCATATAAATGAGGTGTCTGGGTTCATATGCAAAGCTAGATCAGAGAATTATTGTGTGGTAGAAGTATAATGGCATGCACATATTAATATTTCATAAGAATCTTAATATCAAATTTTATGGGGGTTCAGAGACAATATGCACTGTGAGTTGAATACATTTAGATGTTTATAGCAGAAATACATTTGTGATAAAATGATTTAAACTTATATTGTTTTAATAAAAAGGCATAATGCCTTAACATGTTTGGCATGTTTACTCTCAGTGCTGGGGTCTCAGGTTCAAGTCCCTGTCTGGATAGAGTGTCACGCTCTCGTCCTGTTCTGTGTCTCTCCCGTCTGTCTCTGTGTTTTTCCTGCCCTCCTGTTTGTTTATTTAACGCATGCACGTGGCCCTGTGTGTTTCAATTTAGCATCTATTATTAATGAGCCGTTAATTCTAGAAAATACAGGAAAAAGGGATCTGACTGTTTTATATTATATTATACTATACTATACTGTTTAATTATAAAATTATTCTACTAATGTGATCCTTAAATTAGACTAGAACTCTAAACCAGATCTGCCTTACAGTGTAAACAAAGGGTATAACATTCCTTTCCAATGATAAATAAGTATTTTACAGATTTCTTTCTCCCATAAGGCGCACCGTATTATAAGGCGAACTATCAATAAAGGTCTATTTTCTGGTCTATTTTTATACATTAGGGGTATTTTAATCAACAATAGTAAGGAACAGGTCTTGCCACTGGGGGCGTATAAGTAAACAAAAATTGTACTTTCTTAAAAAAAAAAAAAACAAGTGCTGGATGATAATCTATACAGATTTTACAGAGTTTATTTGGGTGAGTAAAGTGCTTATGTTTATTTACATTAAGCTTAGATTTCCAATATTTTAGCTCGGTTAGCAGCAGCAGTTAGCAGCAGTGTTAGTAAATGCTGCCCGACAGCGCTACACTGAGGAACCCTTTAGTGTTTCGGTAACCCATGGCACTATCAGCTAGTGTTTTTCCCACGTAGCTTGATTTAACATATTAAACACACATACTCACCACTGAACGGGCAAAGAGCTGGCACTGCAGTTAACGGCTAATGCTAATACTGCTCCAGCTGTAGTGCTGGAATACTAAACAGAAACTGCACTTAGGCAGAGTGGCTTTAAAGGACTGAAAAATATGGTATGTCCAAATTAGCAACATTACATAGTTAATGTTAAAACATTACATACTACAACTTTTTGTAACTTTCAATGAAAGGCAATGTAAAAAGAATCAGGTCAATAGTGTAGAATTTTATTGGGTCCATTTATCAAGAAATGAGAGTTAAAAAAATTAATTGTATTTACAAAAATCTGCAGTCAGTCATATATGTCAGAAATGACATATAAAGTTTTTAAAAAGTCAGTTTCACATAAAAAAGCTGAACAAACATATTAAGACTCCTGCACATACTGAAAAAGAGTTTACTGTCCAGGGAAGACCTTCTACTAGATTATATCCCTTAAGCCTATAACTGGCATTGGGCATTGTGCCAACAGTTTTGCATTATTTTATCTGTTCCACACAGTCCTATTCTGTTGGTGACGCATTGTTACAGGAGCTAGACAAGCTGTGTGTGAGTAAAAGCTGTAACTTAAAATATCTTTAATGCATTCAGTAGAAGGAGTGTCCACAAACACCTCCTGGTGTGTTTGCAGTGCAGTTTAATGTGCTGAATGCTTCCGGCTTCCAGAATGACACCCATTCAGATTGCACTTGTAGTCAGTTCAGTTCAAATGCTGTTACATGCAGAGCGGAGCCGAGAGGGATGGGAGGAGCCTGAGACGAGTGTGTGTGTGTGTGTGTGTGTGTGTAGGCCTGGAGAAAGGCAGGGATACACCATGGAAAAGTAGTTCACACATGCTGTATATATGTGTGAGAGGGAGACAGAGAGAGAGAGACAGACAGAAAGTAACGAAGATAAAAGACGAGTGAGAGTGATGGAAAGAGATGAAAAGAAAGTGTGAGATGAAAGATAAGTGTGTGCATACTTCATGTACTGTGCATGTTCTGTGTGTGTGTGTGTGTGTGTGTGTGTGCGTATGTGTGTGTGTGTGTGTGTGTGTGAAAGAGTGAGAGAGAGAGAGAGAGAGAGAGAGAGAGAGAGAGAAAGGAGAGAGAGAATTTATATCCATATGTCATCCATATCAAAGAGAATAATTGAGAGGCTAATCTCTGATCAGAGCTAGCTTAGCAGGAGGGCTTGGATCTCCGAGCTGTAATTCCCTGTCATCCCTATTACCATGCCAACCGCACGGAGAATACTCCATACTCACCTGCATTTTTCACCGAAATTCCTTCTTTAATCACGTAACTGGAAATTTCACTTTAAATCCTACAGCCATTCCCACTGGAATTCCCACAGTTTTTCCTGCATTACTTATTGCTGTTATCATTGTCATTCCCACTGTAAATCCCAGTGTAATCCCAGCATCATACCTACTCTTTATACTAATGGAATTCCCAATGTTATTCCTTTTGTAATCATTCACGCTTTATTCATTATTGTCTGTATTACTGCTGTGAGTCCTATTGTCATTTCCACCACCCTACCCCCACCCTACCACTGCTGTAATTACCACAGTCATTTCTACCACAAGTCCAAATGTTATTCCAAGCATCATTCCTGCTGCAACTCCCAATATCATACCTACTCTTTATCCAAATGGAATTCCCAGTGTTATTCCTTCTGTATTGACTATCACTGCTGTAAGTCCTATTGTAATTCCCACATATCTACTCCCACTATGCTGTAATTCCCACAGTCATTTATACCATAAGTCCAAACGTTATTCCAAGCATCATTCCTACTGCAATTCCCGTTAATATTTCCAGCAGTATATCTCACTGTTATCACTGTCATGAAATCCCAATATCATACCTACTCTTTGTCTAAATGGAATTCCAAGCAACATTCCTGCTGCAATTACCATTATTATTTCGTGTATTACATCTTGCTGTTATCACTGTCATTAAATCCCAACATCATACCTGCTCTTTGTCTAAATGGAATTCCCAGTGTCATTTATTCTACATTGTCTGCATCACTGCTGTAAGTCCTACTGTAATTCCCACCATCCCTCCATAATGCTGTAATTCCCACAGTCATTTCTACTATCCAAGTCCAAACTTTATTCCTTGCATAATTCCTGCTGCAATTCCTATTAATATTTCATGCATTACATCTTGCTGTTAACACTGTTATTAAATCCCAATATCATACCTACTCTTTGTCTCTAAATGGAATTCCTAGTGTCATTTATTCTGTATTGTCTGTATCAAGTCCTACTGTAATTCCCACATCTCTACTCCCACTGTGCTGGAATTCCCATTATTATTTCCTACAGTACTTCTTGCTGCTATTATTGCTTACATTCCTATTGTAAATCCTTGTTCCTATTGTAAATCCATTCTTAGTATCATTCCTACTGTGATTTATATTGATCCTGCTGTGATTATTGCTACCATTCCTGCTGTAATTCCTACTGTCATTCCCTCATCACTACTCCCACCATGATGTACTGTAAGTCCAAACATTATTCCTAGCATCATTCCCACTGCAATTCCCACTATTTTTCGGCATTATGTCTTTATTATTACTAACATTGTGAATGCTAGTGGAATTCCCAGTGTTATTCCTAATATCATTCCTTCTGTAATTTATGTTGTTCCTGCTGTAATTATTGCTACCATTCCTGCTGTAATTCCTACTATCATTTCCACATCACTACTCCCACCATGAATTAATTCCAAGTCATTCCTGCCATAAGTCCAAACATTATTCCTAGCATCATTCCCACTGCAATTCCCATTATTATTTTCGATATTACTTCTTTCTGTTATTATTACTAGCATTACTACTGTGAATGCTAGTGGAATTCCCAGTGTTATTTCTAGCATCTTATCTCTAGTATCTTGCTACTGTAATCATCGCTTTCGTTCCTACTTTCATTCCCATATCACTGCTCCCACTATGCTGAAATTCCCAGTCATCCACACTTATTTCTACTATAAGTTCAAACATTATTCCTAGAGTTATTTCTAGTGTAATTTTACATGTAGTTCCTATTGTCATTCCTAATGCAATGGTCTCTGCCATTCCTACAAGAAAATTCCAATGCAATTCTTCAATGATTACTACTGAAATTCCCTTTGTCCTCCTACTGTAAATGTTGCCACTACTGTAATTTCCACTACTTTTCTGCTTTTTTTCTTTGCTGTCATTCCCACTGAAAACATCAATGTAATTCTCTTTGTCATTCCCAGTGTGATGATGATTTTTAGCATTGAATTAGCACCTTTGTCATTCCTGCTGTACATCCTATTCTCATTCCCACTCTTACTCCTTAGACAATCCTGAATGCAGTAATTTCTAGAGTGCAAATGCCATTCATAGCCTCATTCCTACTGTCATCTCTACTGTAGTCCCAACTGTCATTCCCATTGTAATTTCCTCAACCATTCTTTTAGGAATTCTCAGTGGAATTCTCCATATATAACTAATTTCTAACACTGTCCTGTCCTTCCTACTGTATCTTGCTGTTATGTTCTCACAGCTTTTCCTATCGTAATTCCCACTGTAATTCCATCAGCCCTCAACCCACACTGGGACCAGTATATTTTCCCACATATTTCTAGCTTGTTAAATAGGAAAATTAGTTATAAACTGTAAGTCTTGCATTCCAAAAGGCTAGTTTTAAGACTAAATGGATTTCCAAAGAACAATCCCAGTAGTTTTTGGGGATTTCTGGACCCACAGGGCATCTTCCCTAAAGAACTGATTTTATTTTTTCTTCAGAAGGGCTTTTCACAGTTCCAGACTGACGGAGTTTCAGTTGTCACATAAGGGCGCCTCCATCACAGCTAGAAGCTCGTCTCCAGCTTCGCTTCATTTGTGACTGATTGACATGTGAGCACGCCTCCGTCCCCTGGGTCAGAATACTGTAGCACTGAGAGAGCCGGAGCCGCTCTGCAGATAAATGATCTGAGGATGGATTCATTTTATAAATAACTTTTCTTTTTTCCTTTTTCCCCTCAGCTACTGACAGAGCTTAGATTTATTTCATAATTATACCTCAAAGCATTATAGAAATGTATAAGTGTAAGTATGCATATAACACTGTCTGATATGTATTATTAATTAGCCCCAAATGTATAATATATTTAAGTATCAAGTATTAAAACTTATGTCCCACATGTACTATGTAAATTAACATTTATGTAAAATTACCATTTACACTGACACTGCCATGCCAAAAGTCATGGGACCGCAGTGTGCAACTTGATGATCAACTTTTACTTGTGATTGTCCCAGTGTCATTCCTGTTAAACTGAAAAAAAGGATGAGTAAAATTTACTTAAAAAAATCAAATTTCTGTATTTGCTTTTTTTAAGTAAATTTAGTTTCAGATTATTTTAAGTAACTTCAACTCAGTTTCAAGACTTAAATGTTACATAGAGTAAATAAGTGAACTGAACTTCAATCATTTCTTTTAGTAAACTTTACTTCATTTATTTTTGCTGAATTAATCCTTTCTTTTATTAAACTTTACTTAATTTCTGCATACAATATTACTAAATTACAATTACTTATACAATTTATACAATATTATTATGTATAATTTTAGTTAAAACACACATTTAAATATCAACATAATCTCAAAGATTTATTTTGTAAACAGACCAAGTCTCTCAACACATGGATGGCATGTAATACATTATTTGTAGTATACTAAAAAGAATATATTACATGCCATCAATGTGTTGAGAGAGTGTAATATGTGTGTTTTATATTATGTATCATAAATTTGAGTAATTTTGTATAAATTAAATAATTGTAATTAGGTAATTTTGTATGCAGAAATAAAAGTAAAGTTTACTGAAAGAAAGGATTGATTCAGCAAAAATAAATGAAGTAAAGTTTACTAAAATAAAGGATTGACTGAAGTTCAGTTCACTTATTTACTCTATGTAACATTTAAGTCTAGAAACCAAATTGTAGTTACTTAATTTTATCTGAAATTAAATTGACTTAAAAAAAAGCAAATGCGAAACTTTTTTAAAGTAAATTTTATGCATGATTTTTTTCCAGTGTATCATTCCTTATGTAATTTCTATTGTTCCTGCTGTAATCATTCCTGTCATTCCCATATCTCTACTCTGACTATGCTGTAATTCCCAGTCATCTACAGTCATTTTCGCCATGAGTTTAAATGTCATTCCTATAGTTGTTTCGACTGTAATTCTAAACGTACACTAGGTCCTATTATTATTTATAATACAATGTCCTCTGCCATTCCTATAGGAAATTTTAATGTAATTGTACTACTGTAAATGTGTGCAATTCCCTTTATCATTCCTACTGTAATTCCCACTACTTTAATGCATTTCTTCTTGCTGTTTTATTACAGCCATTCCCACATCTCTACTCTGACTATGCTGTAATTCCCAGTTATCCTGTCACGTCCTTGCCCTGTTTCCTGTCTGTTGTCATGTTTCTCTGTTTGTTTATTTGTTATTTGTTCCTGTGTCTCCCATGTGACCCGTGCTCCTCTGTGTTTCTTCCCCAGTAATTTTCCACTTACCTGTGTTCATTTGTAACTCCGCCCCTTAGTCCCAGGTGTTTCCTGTTTCCCGTTTGTGTCCATTATTGGTCGATCCTTTTCCTCCTCCTCCTCCTCGGAGCTAATGGATGCTGCAAACAATCCTTGTCTCGAGTCCAGATTGGCCAACCACTGTGCCCCCTTCGGCACCCCGGCGCAGGAGACCCCGAGGCACCGAAGCCAGAGGAGACCTCGGGGTAGGTGCTCTAACGGGTCCCGCCAGCCGGAGGAAGAACCCTTCACGGGGGAGGATTTTCTTGAGGGGGCGCTACGGGTCTCGTCCCGTGTTAGGCAGTGCCTATGAGTACCCGAGGCAGTGGGACTACGTGGGATGTGCGTCCATTAACTCCGAGGAGGAGGAGGAGGAGGAGGAGAAGGATTGACCAAAAATGGACAGAAACGGGAAACAGGAAACACCTAGGACTAAGGGGTGGAGTTACAAATGAACACAGGTAAGTGGAAAATTACTGGGGAAGAAACACAGAGACACAGGCACGAATAATAGGTAAACAAACAGAGAAACATGACAACAGACAGGAAACAGGACAAGGACGTGACATATCCACAGTCCTTTTTAACGAAAGTTCAAACATCTTTCCCAGAATTGTTTCTACTGTAATTCAAAGTTTATGTCCTCGGTTATTCCTATTCCTATTTCCCTGTGATTCCTACTGAAATTCACTCTGTCTGTATTACTGTAAATGTGTGTAAATTCTCTTTATCATTCCTACTGTAATTCCCACTACCTTTCTGCATTTTTCCTTGCTGTTATTATTACAGTCATTCCCACTGAAAATCTCAATGTAATTCCCTTTGTCATTCTTACTCTCTTTGACCTATCTTATGAATCTATCTTCTGAATAAAGATGTCTACCTTTATTACAGTTTGATATAAAATTGAAATGCTATTGAAATACTGTCCTCCTCTTATTGTGTTTGCAGAAGCCAACCCGCTGTTCCACTGTTCCCCATTTATCTCCACCCACACCTCCAGACAGTCTGATCAACTGTATCAGAGCTTGCATAAGACCTTTTTTTTCAACATGTACATTATTTCATTTCCACAAGAATAAAGAAATAAAAATGATACAGTCTAACACCACAGCCACTGCTACACACAAGCAACACTGCTGATAAGAACATTTGCTAGTTTGGAACATGCCATTAGATGTGATTATTGGGGAGGAGACTGAAATTACGGGAAAGAACTCTGAGAACTTCTTGGGCTGGAGTTCAGGCAGCTTTTGCTTGTTGTTAGAAGCCAGTCTCCCTTTTCTGATATTACATTACATTACATTACATTTGGCAGACGCTTTTGTCCAAAGCGACGTACAATAGTCAAGTACAATGTAAAATAAGTTTAAAGGTAAAACATCTTTGGATAGGGATAAAAGGAGGTCAAAGGGGAATAATATGATAGAGGAGTGAAGGAGGGGAAGAAGGAAATGGGGTTAGAAGTAGTTAGTTTGTTAGAGGTGTTAAGAGAGTAAGTGCTTTTTGAAGAGCTCTGTCTTCAGGAGTTTCTTAAAGATAGCGAGAGATTCTCCTGATCTGGTAGTGGAAGGTAGTTTGTTCCACCATTGGGGAACTCTGTATGAGAACAGTCTGGATTGCTTTGTGTGAATGTTTGATTGGTAAAGCGAGGCGACGTTCATTGGAGGAGCGCAGCGGCCGGGAGGTAGCGTAAGCCTTCAGGAGTGAGTGCAGGTAGGAAGGAGCCTGTTCTGTCATCACCTTGTAGGCGATTGTAAGAGCTTTGAATTTGATGCGAGCATCAACTGGTAGCCAGTGGAGCTCAATGAGCAGCGGGGTGACATGTGCCCGTTTTGGCTGGTTGAAGATCAGACGTGCTGCTGCGTTCTGCATCATCTGGAGTGGTTTTACTACACAGGCCGGGAGGCCAGTTAGCAGGGCATTGCAGTAGTCGAGGCGTGAGATGACGACCGCTTGCACCAAGAGTTGGGTGGCCTGTTGCGTCAAGAACGGTCCAATTTTTCGGATGTTATAGAGCGCAAAGCGGCAGGACCGAGCAACTGAGGCCACATGGTGTGTGAAGGAGAGTTGGTCATCAACCAGAACACCCAGGTTCCTAGCAACCTTTGTCGGTGAGAGAGAGAGAGAGTCGATACTTATAGAGAAGTTGTGTTGAAAAGATGGTTTTGCTGGTATAACCAGAAGTTCAGTCTGTGAGAGATTTAATTGAAGGTGATGCTCCTTCATCCATGAGGATATGTCAGAGAGACACTGCGATATCCGTGCAGAGATTGAGTGATCTTCAGGTGAGAACGACAGGTATAGCTGGGTGTCATCAGCAAAGCAATGGTAGGAAAATCCGTGTGAGCGGACAACCTGACCAAGAGAGGTGGTGTATATGGAGAAGAGAAGGGGTCCCAGTACCGAACCTTGGGGAACCCCAGTGGATAAGGAGCGGGCTGAGGACAGCTGTCCTTGCCATGACACCTTGAACGAGCGCCCAGTGAGGTACAATCTGAACCATGACAGCACATTGTCTACGATCCCCATGTTTGAGAGTATAGTTAGGAGAAAGTCATGGTTGACTGTGTCAAATGCGGCCGAGAGGTCCAGCAGAATGAGCACTGAGGACTGACCTGCAGCTCTGGCAGTTAAGTCTGATAAGTACGTATGAGTCAGGAAGGAGGGAAAACTGAGTAAAATCTTGTTATAAACATGTGGGCAAAGTAGACTGTAAACCAGAAAAATACAAACAAAGCACAGCATGAATTCAATTGAATTAACCATATGCTTTCTGCATTACAAAATAGTGCCCTACACTGGGCACTATTAGCCATAGCTCTATAGTTTGTGCCCATCATATTTTTATATTCATAATTTAGTACCTGTTACATTAGCCATAACTCTTATTAATTCTCTGTACTGTTGTTTTGTTCTGTTATTTGTTTGTTGTTTGTTATTTGATTGTACTGAGCGGGTCAACCCGAGTAGGATGGGTTCCTCTGACTGAGTCTTGGTTTCTTCCAAGGTTTCTTCCTCCTAAAGGGAGTTTTTCCTTGCCACTGTGTCATAAAAAGTGGCATCTCTGTGATGCTGCTCATAAGAGGCGTGGACCTGTTTTTCCTGTAAAGCGGCTTTGTGACAACGTTTGTTGTAAAAAGTGCTATATAAATAAAATTGAATTTAATTTAATTGAATACACTGGTTGTGGTTGGATCCTGTCATCAGAAAATGTGGTATAAAATGCAGTATAACTTATTTGACCTTTTCATTTATTTATTTTGTTTTTTTCCCCCTTTTTTGGTGCATTTGGGGATTTAGAGACCTCTCTGGTGAGAATATGCAATTGCACTAAACATATGGAAGAGTAGCTGTTGTATTAGTACCATTAGCAGCACCGCAGTTGCCTTGGTAACAAGCACATGGTACTGGATTATCTTTTTAGAGGCTTTGCTTGTAACATAAGTACATAAAGACATTGAGTGGCATAAAGACAAATGACCGGCAACACCTACCAGACCACTGTGTTTTTAGACTGAATATACAGTATTAGATGTTGCAGGGATAGTCAAACTCACACACTGATACCATTTATTTGATTATTATTTTCTCCTCCCAAATCCCCAAAAATACTACTAATAAATATTCGAATATAGTTGAAAGAAAAAATCTTCTTTAATATATCTTTTTTATTTATGTGAGAAATATGTACTTCTTCTAGTTCTAGTTCTAATGTATCATTATATTTGGGTGTGCTTTATTTTTTGAGTTCACTATAAGGTGAAATATCAGGAGGAGTTAATAAGTGATGATGAGTATCGTATCGTACCTGCTGCTGTCCCTGGCTCTTGATGAAGTCATCTCTCTGTTTGCTCAGTTTGCTCTTCTCAGATCCGCTCTGCTGAAGGTGCTTTAGGCGAGATATCGCCCTCCCACTGCCAGACTGAGGGAACGAGAGAGAGAGGGAAAAAAGGAGGAGAAAATGTTATTTATGCTCTGATTTTAATTATTTTATTAAATGAATGTACTGAAGTGTGTTCTGAATCCTTATAAGCACTTGGAATTACAGTGAGACTGTGAGGAAGAAGGAAACAGTAGGAAGGTGGAATAATAGTAAGGATGTGGCAACAGTGGCAGGTTTAGGGAGAAAATTAATGTTTCAGTTCAAATACACACATACACACACACCATTTACCCAATCAGCTTCACCTCACCTCACCTGAATACAGACTCAATACACATGTGACTGATAAACTTGTTTTATATGAACCCTATCAGAGTTTTTGCTTCTTTGCAAAGTATTGCCAACCCTGTGGTTGAATACCAATCATTCAATCCTTTTTTTGCATCCATTGTGTATCGTGTGATCCTCTGCTTCATTCTTCTCTCTCACTCTCTCTCTCTCTCTCTCTCTCTCTCTCTCTCTCTCTCTCTTTGGTTTTGTTCTTTGATTCATTTGGTTACTTGGCTTGAGACTCTGGATTCTGGATCCGCTCTGATTACTGCTGTTTTTTTTTTACTGACTGCGAGCCTGAATAAATTTTATATCTGCAAGCATCTGATTTCTTTCCGTAGCATTACAACATGGCAGTTCAGGGGAACTGTGGAAGTCAAGATGAAAAGAATTCAACTCGACTACCGAGATCCTGCTGGAAGGTTTAACTCAAACGTTTTTGCTGCACTTTTAAAGAAGGTAAAAAAATGCTGCAAATTGTTCTTAGAGTGATGCCATGGAGGACCCATTTCTTGGGTCCACAAATAACCATTTGCTAAAACAATTACTATATGTTACTATACAAAAGCGGTCCTTTTTGCTGTTATTTTTGCTGGTTATTCTATGACATGCATAATAACACTAATAACAGCTCTGTCTCTTACATTACTGCTGAGAGAATCCTCTGCTCATTATGTCTTCCTTTCCACTATCCACTAATGACTTAGCCACGACACAGACTAGTTGACAGAGACTCTGTGGATGTGACTGACCATAATGAGGGGAACCTGTTGTACCAGATCACCTGAAATGGCCTGATGAAATCATATATAACTGTTCTGCAACAGATCCAGGACTGTAGGAAACTCTTGCACGCTAAAATCGACTTGAGAGCAACGTAACAATGGAACACAGATATGCATCAATATGCAACAGGTTGTTTAACAGAGCTGTGCCTGTGCTTTTTAGCTCGTTATTGTGGCGGGTTCTCCTAACTACTCCGGACGGTGGACGGTGTGGTCTCACACTTGGTGGTGGAAAAAATGGCAATTAATTCATTGAACTAAAACCACGTCAAGGGCTTCTTTGCTTTACTGTTTTTTACTTTACATAACAGCAACAGAACCCTCTCTTTCTTGCTGTGGCTAGATATGTGTTTTCTACCCTAGCATCCATTTCCATGTTGGACAATCTTCACAGAACACTGGAAAAATCCCCTTCAATCTAATAAGAAACCGTGTCACTGGAGCTTTCGTTGGTTTACCTGCAGAAACATCAGTTTGTTCTAGTCCCTAGAATATGTTAGTCAAACAGTTGCAAGCCTAAGCTAAAACCTAAAGGTTAGAATAACTAAAAAACAAAAAACTGTCAACAATGAATTTAAGGGTTAAAACTGTTGAGTTTGAACTGGCTATCTTTTTGCTAGGATTGAACTAGTGACTGATGGCGTGGGAATTGAAGGTTGCTAGTCGAGTCCTATAGACCAGAAGAAAGGTTGCCACATTGATTGCTTATTTAATCTGAAGTTTAATCTCCTGGACCAGCAGGAAGGTTGTCAGTTCAAGCCCCTGGACCAGCAGGAAGGTTGTTAGTTTGAGCTATAGTTTCATGCTCTGGATTAGCAAGAAGGCTGCTAGTTTGATCTTTATTTCGATCATGTAAACCAGCAGAAAGTTCACCAGTTAAACCTCCTGGACCAGCAGGAAGGTTGTCAGTTTGATCACCTAGACCTCTAGGTTGCTATTTTGATCTTTAGTTTGACCCCCCTGAACCAGCAGGAAGGTTGTCTGTTCAATCCCATCAACCAGCAAGAAGTTTGCTAGATTGATCTTCATTGTCAATCATGTAAACCAGAGGGAAGGTTGTCAGTTCTATGCCCTGGTCGAACAGGAGGGTGGTCAGTTCAATCCCCTGGACCAGCAGGAAGGTTGCTAGTTTGGGCCTTAGATTGACCCTCTGGATCTGCAAGAAGATTGCCAGTTTGATCTTTATTTTGATCATGTAAACCAGCAGAAAGGTTATCAGTTCAATCCCCTAGACCAAAAGAAAGATTGCTAGTTTGAGCTTTAGTTTGACTCTCTGGATCAGCAAGAAGGTTCCAGTTTGAACTTTTTTTGATCATGTAAACCAGAAGGAAGGTCACCAGTTCAATCCCCTAAACGAACAGAAAGGTTTTCAGTTCAATCCCCTGGACCGAAAGAATGATTGATAGTTTGGGCTTTAGTTTGACCCTCTGGATCAGCAAGAGGTTTTAGTTCAAGGTTCCAGAAAGGTCCCCGGTTCAGTGCCCTGGGCGAACAGGTAGGTTGCTAGTTTAATTTTTTGTTTGAACTCCTGGAGCAGTGGGAAGGTTTAAAAATGTTAAACTAATGCAAAAAGTTTGATGTTTATTTTATCATGTAAACTAGCAGGAAGGGGACCAGTTCCCTTAACAAGCTAGTTTGATCTTTAGTTTGACCCCCTGAAAGATGGAGGGAAAAATGTATGCAGAAATCTTCTCAGTTCGATTCCCTCAACCAGCAGGAAGGCTGCTAGTTTAATCTTTAATTTGATCATGTAAACCAGCAGGAAGGTCACCAGTTCAATTCCTCTCAACAAGCTAGTTTGATGTATAGTTTAACCCCTGAAAGAGCGGGAAGGTTTCTAGTTTTGCAGCTGGCAGGTTCTGAAGATAGGACTAGTGTTGGTACAGCTCTTTCAACATTTCCTCAACATTCTTTGCTCGGGTGCCCTTGATCAAGGCATCTAGACCCTTAAATTGCACCAATGGGCAAATCTTACCAATGTTCTGCAAAGCTTGTTCAACTTAGCAACAGTTACTACAGAAGGATGCGTTTGTGAGGAGAGCAAGAGCAGGTCCATAATATGTTTTATCAAAAGAAATGTTTACACAAACTGTGACCTTTTTCTGCTATCATTCAGACCAAATAGATGCTTCTTTCCTCAACAGAATAGTGTGAAGCTTTTTAGCACACAAACTCCAACTTCCTGAAATGGACAAAGCTTAAACTCACACACACTCGACAAACACTCACTCTGGTATAATAGTAAGGTTTACTAAACCTCACACAGCGGTGATGCTCTCTCAGTCATGAACCTTGCATGTCTCAACAATAGTGTATTGTGATACTGGAGCCTGAAGAGCCCAGCTTGTATTATATGGCTCTTACAGTCCATATAAATATGGGAGAAAAGCCAAACTGACACATCAGAGAAAACACACCCCAACACCTCGCAGTGTTTGGAAGGAAACAAGCGCAGAAGAAAAAGAGAGAAGCAAAAGCAGTTTATTTCCATCCAGAGACAGTTATAGCCATTCTTACAGAGAACAGCAGAGGAGAGAGGAAAAATAGATCAGTTCAACCACCATTAAACACCATCCAGACCCAGTGCAGGAGAAGAAAGTGTGTCTGAGACAGAGACAGAGACTGTGAAGTGAAGATGTGCTGAAATGTCTTCTTTAAAATACCGTTGAGACTAGAGGTGTTGATCTACCAATTCCAAATGATGCAAATTGATCTTGAAATCAAACATTTAATTACAATTTGCTTAATGTTTAATTGTATTATTTTGGTTAATCTCAGAGTTATTATTAATTTACAGTAAATTTGTGGAAAATGTAAAAAAAAAAAATCTGTGCATTATTGTTAATAAACTATAAAACTATAAAATAAAATTGTTAATATAGTAGTTTAATTTGTTTGAATGTTAAAATATATATATATATATATATATATATATATATATATATATATATATATATATATATATATAGTTTTTTTAATCTATATATAGTTATATTATTTATAATATAAATAATTTAAAAATACTCCAAGATTATTAATAAATATATAATCTATGTATATCTGATCATTTCATTACTTAAAGGACCAATAAGGATTATATTTTCTGTAGTAACTTATAACATGATCAGGATGTATAGCTCTGAAAAAAATAAGACCACTTCAGTTTCTGAATCAGTTTCTCTGATTTTGCTATTTATAGGTTTATGTTTGAGTAAAATGAACATTGTTGTTTTATTCTATAAACTACAGACATTATTTCTCCCAAATTCCAAATAAAAAAATTGTAATTCAGAGGATTTTTTTTGCAGAAAATAATAAATGTCTGAAATAAACACAAAAAAGGTGCAGAGCTTTCAGACCTCAAATAATGCAAAGAAAATGCAAAGTTCATATTTTATAAAGTTTTAAGTGTTCAGAAATCAATATTTGGTGGAATAACCCAAATATGGTTTTTAATCACAGTTTTCATGCATCTTGGCATGTTCTCCTCCACCAATTATTATAATAATTATAATAATTCTTATAGATTTATTTATAAAATTCATCTGACTTTATTCTGACTAGTAATTATATAATTATTTTATTCTGGATGTTAATTTTTTGCTTATTTATTTGAAATATTTTATATGCGTAAATTTGATTTGGAATATCATTATAATATTATTCTGGCTATTTATTTTATTTAGAACTTTCTTTGTCATATTTCTGTGACATATTATTAGATATGTAGTTATTTAACTACCACAACCTAATATAAATTATTTTGGTTTTAAAATTTTGATCAACAGCTTAGCTTGCTAGTATAGCATAATTTAAATTAAACCTAAATATAAGAAAATGATTATTGTTATTATCCATTAAAACTTATTTCACAAAACTTATTATTGCGAATTGGACTTTTAAGTTTAAAACAACCCAACATATTCACATATTATTTAAATATTCTAATATTTAAAACTTGGATGAAGGGTAATCTCCTGCTTTACTTGTTCAGATGTTTTTTTTTCTTTTCTTTTAGAGAAGAAACTGTAGAAGGACGCAGACAGACAGAAAGCCTGGAGAAGGACAGAACACTAACAGATGAATGTTTGGCTGAACCTTGGTTAACTGAGTGCAGATGGAGGGTTTGGGTGGGACGGGGGGTCTCTGGGACTCTGCTGTGCTCTTGGAGGTGGATTCAGATGTAGAGGTGGTGCTGCTGGATGTCTGAAGTGTGCTAGAGGCAGCAGTAGAGGAGGATGTGTAGAGGTGGTTCATGTTGGGATGAGTGCTGAACTCCATCAGACTGAGCTCCAGCTCGCGGATGGTCTCCTCCAGACTGTCCAGACGCCGGTAGGTGCTGTGCTTTATGTCCTCTTTACCGGCCTCCTGGCCGACCCCTTGGGTCCGGGTCACGCTTCTGAGCACGTCTGAGGGCTGGTTTTTCTCTGGCAGTGTTCCTCTAGGTGAGAGCATCCCTGACCTTTGATCTTCTTCTCTCTCGTCTGTCTCTTTTGCGTCTTCTTTCTCGAACGACTCCTGGATCCTCAGCTCGAAGTTCCGTGACCGTTTGACCGACTCGGCTGCAGGTGACGGTGTACCAGCTGGAGAAGTCCTTGCCCCTGCCTGGAGCTCCTTCTGCTTCCAGTCTAAGTCCTGCGTCCCAGACGGCTTTTTATGACCGGTTGCCAAGTCCTGTTTCCATAGCGACAGACTGGGAGTCTTGACAATATGGCTAAAATAACTAAGATTAATGTCATTTGCTGTGTTCTTCTCCCTCTGTGGTTTGCTGGAGAGCTTTTCCGTGTTAGAGAAGCCGCTTGGCTCTGAGCTCTCGGTTGGAGATGTAGGGAGTGAAAGACATTCAGTCAAGATGATCCGCGGGACTGGAGAAGAGGACGGGCTGTGCTGAGCCTGCAAAAAAACCCAACAATATTTATATATAGATTATTACATATTTAGACATTTAGATAAAGATAAAATAAAGCGCTGCCTAATTGGATGATCAATATAAGATAAAGCAGTATAGAATAACTCCCTCATAGATTCAATTTCCCATAGATTTAACAATTCATACTGGATTCTGTTGGATTAAAATCATCCTATAGTCATTCCTTTCAGGCTGTAAAAACTACATACACTGCAGATTCATACCAGATTAAAACCACTCAACAATTATTACTGTAACACTGTAAATCTGCACTGGATTAAAATCCCTCCATAACTATAACACAATGCCCATTCATCCTAGATTCATACTGGATTAAAATCACTCCACAATGTAGAACTACACGCTCTAAAGATTCATACTAGATCACAATCTTTCAGAAATGTTTACCATAATACTGTAAAACTCCACTAGATTAACATCCTTCGATAACTGTTCCTATCAGACGGAAAAAAAACAACAGATTCATACTGGATCACAATCACTCAGCAATTATTTGTCAGACTGTAAACTACACCAACTGCTAACTGTAAGACTCTAACATGTGATGTTAACTTGTTACCACCAGGCTGTAAACCTACAATCAGTGCAAATGTATATTACATATTCATAAAACTAGACCAAATTCGTATTCATACTGGACCAATCCTATGTAATGTCAGATGATAAAAACCTGTACCTGTAAAAACACTGTAGAATAATATTCATCATATCAATACAGACTCAAATTAAGAATGTATTACATAAAAAAAAATACAACATTTTTATTCATACTGGATGAATCCTAAATTAACACCCTGTAGTGTCTGACTCTAAAAAAACACAGACACACTCTAGATTACAACCACTGAAGTTTTTTTGCTCTCATCTAAAAAAATCGAACAAAATGCCCATTTATACTGGATTCACCTTAAATTAAAATTAGTCCTCAGTGATTTTTGCCGGACCATATCCTTATACAAATATCTGATTTATAGTGGATCACAGTCATTTAGCAAATATTTGTAAGACTGAATAAACAACACGAACTGCAAATTAATTCTGGATTTAAACATTCTGAATTCAATTAATGATTTCTGTTCATTTCGAATAAAAAAAAAGTATTTTATTATGCTTTAATTAATTATGGATTAAATCAACAATATCTGTCCATTTAAAAAAAAACTATAAAAATGCATATTTATACTAAATTATTTCTGGACAAAAACACTTAGTAATGCCTGGCTGTAGAAAATTCAGTTTATAACATGATACCTAAGATATTTGTTAATTAAAATAAAATAATATAAAATAAAGCATTTTAACAGTAAGGTGTTGGAGTCTTACCTGTGTGTTCACTTTTGTTTTGCTGATCCGGTCCTCTAATCTCCCCTGAGACAATGTGAACTGCTGATATAGGAACATGCAGAGTGTGACAACTCTAACACACACACACACACACACACACAGACACGCAAACACACACACACACACACACACACCTGGAACAGAACATCAGCAAACACTTCATACCAGGCATGCACTGGAAACCAGAAGTGAGGCTATCTGTCAGTAGTGGTGAAGCAGTGCCCCTGTGTTGTAGTGTGTATGTGTGGGTGTGTGTGGGAGTGCATACAAGTGTATGTGTGGGTGTGTGTGTATCTTTCATCAAAATGCACAACAAAGTATTTTTTTCCCATAAAAATGAAGAGTGAAACTGTGGGTTCTGTCTCTCTTTCAATCTCAATTAACTTTTTAAGTGTGCACATACGTGTGTGTGTGTGTGCGTGTGTGTGTGTGCGTGTGTGTGTGTGTGTGTGCATGCGCAGTGTCAGTAGAGGGCAGCAGTCCACACAGGCTCACACTGAGGGTGCCGTTCGTTACCTGTCCTGCCGCACTGAGCAGGTGTAAACTGGAGGGGGGAGAGAGGGTCCTGGGAAGGGGGCGGGGCTTTTGAAGGAGGAGGGAGGGGCTTAGGTGCTTCCCACCCAAAGCACGTTCAAAGAGCTAGGGTTGGGGGTGGGGAGCGGGGTCGAAAAGAGTGTGTGAGAAACAGAAAAAACACAGAGCTAGTTTGTTTTTTTTGGTCAAAAGCAGCTTAATGAATCTTAATGTTATCAGTGATAAATCAGATCAGATTTAATGGATCAGGATTAAAGGATATAAAGAGCTGAAATGGTTCTTAATATGTTTAAGGATAAAGGATATCTACCCTAAAACTCTAAAAGGAAAGAAAACTGTTGGTATTTATCGAGGTGTCATTTGCTAGTATTGACCCACGCCCTTGATTGGGCAGAGAAGAAGAAAGAGGGGGAGCGAACTCAGAGTATTTGGGATGGAGTTCAGGGCAGCTTCGCTGTAAAGCGTGAAGCCGAAGCCCCCCCTCTCATGAAGAGAAACATGAGAAGAGAATAAAATTAAAGAAGGAGGAAGATGGGGAGGAGGTGGGTGCGAGGTTTGTTCAATGAGTAGGTAGAGAGGAAGTGACTGTTTAAATAGGGATGGAAGTGGGAGGAGTGAGGGCGTGGCTCACTCCCAAAACTTAGTTATGACACATAACTCCACTTATTGTTTTACAATTCCAAATTAAAAAATTTGCAAGATGTATTTATATTTAATTCACTTTAATTGCATTGCAGACATTTTAATGCAAAATATTTCATGTATTCTCTGGTCAAATGTGCATCAATTATTGCATTTTTTTAACAAGACAATGCACATTACATTTACTGTTGTTAGAAAGAATTGCATGCAATGTCTGAATTATACATCTATAACAAAAACTGATCAGTTATCACCTAATATTTAAAATAATATAACAACAGATTTGATAATTATTATTATTATTATTATTATTATTACTAATATTATGTATTGGCATGTCAATTCTGTTTCTCCACTCTTAAAAAAAAAAACTCAGTAGTGTTGTGTCTTGTGTTTTTTTTAATTTTCTAATGAAAGCACTTCTTCTGATGGTGTTCTTTTATTAAAAGAATGTAACTTTACGTTTCATAGAGATTTTTGGCAGAAGTTAATATAAACATTAGATAATTGAAACCTTCCTAGTCTTTTAGCAGAAACAAGACATTATCCAGAAGCCCTTTTTATTGCAGTATATTGTTATTGTTGCGATTCATTGCTCTGATCACTGACCTTGCGTGTAAAGCCTAAATCTGTACCCCTGCCAGGAAAAGCACCTTCTCTCAGGAGCGTGTTACCCATGTAAAAGTTGAGATTATATCTTTAGATATACCGAGAGGGGGTGCTTTTCATTGCGGGGGTGCAGATTTTGGCATGCTTTAAAAATAAAAAATAATTTTAAAATATTTTTATATTATAATTTTTTTTTTGGGGGGGGGGGGAGGGGGACAAATACACCTATGTCTGATATTGTGTCCCCCCTGGTTTCTATGTCAATGAGTATAATAACACATGAAATAAAGCTGACCAGAGAAAACATAAAGTATCTTCACTTCATATTGACTAAAGTGATTTTTTTTTTTGACTACAGTGACCTAATTGTCAAAGTAAATTAAATATGTGCATAGTTGGGCTGTATCCCCATTTATATCTGTAATCCATCGATCAAATCATGTAAATCTTATGCTTGGTTTCGCATGATTGTGTTTAAAATGTTTAAATATTGACTGATCAGTTAAACTTCACAGTGTGTATAAGACTGTATAAGATTGTGCAGAAACGGATGTTCACCACAGCTATTGTGTAATCCTCAGATCCTCAGAGCCAGATCGGAGTGTTGGGACTCGCTGGGCTTTGGTGAATGGTCTGTGTGAGGTCAGTGCACCAGAGCATGGGTCTCCACAGGGGTTTCCCACTGAGACTGCCAGGGGCATGGAGGACATGTGGCATCCACTGCACTGGCCTCTCAAGCACTCAAGCAAAAGAGCCCAATCTGCCTGCCTGCCTGCTGATGCTAATGAGCCTTACAGTGTGTGTGTGTGTGTGTGTGTGTGTGTGTGTGTGATGATTGTGTGTTTAGCCTTTAAGCAAAGGGAGCCCAAAATTAACAAACACCAGGAAGAGTTCAAGTGCCATCATCTCCTGCATGAGTGTGTGAGGGAGTATGTGTGCGTCTGTGTGTGTGTGTGTGTGTGTGTGTGCACAGTAATGCTCAGCTGGTGTGCAACAGGCACATCTGCTGCTACTTGTAGAGCGAGAATAAGCCACAAGCTGCGAGGATACACTCGGGAAGAGATCAATGGCGAGAGAAGGTGGTGTTTTAGGGGATTTTCCATAAATGTTTTCATATATATAGTACCAGACACCTTCTCATTCAATGTATTTCATCAGTTCCGATACATCAGCTTACAGACGCCTTGTGCTGATCGACATCACCCTTTGGGGTGATGTGGGTAGAGAGCGCCATCTACCCACCCAGAGAGAGCAAGGCCAATTGTGCTGTCTCAGGGCTCCGGTAGCCGATGGCAAGGTGCATGAACAGGATTCGAACAGGCAATCTCCTGATCATAGTGGCAGCAATTAGTCTGCTGGACCACCCCTATCATTTAGTGTTTTTATTTCCCTTTTTTCCAACATTGTAAATGAATACAAAAGTAATCCAGACTATGAAGGAACACATTAGGAATAATGTAGTAACTTAAAAGTGTAAAAAAAAAAAAAAACACATTTAGGTGCTCTTATATGTGCTCTGAAAAACTTATCCTGTGCAACAGAGGTAACTCTTGATCTTCCTTTCATTGCGCAGTCCTGATGAGGGCCAGTTTCACTATAAAATTTTGATGGTCTTTAAACTTGAGGATCCATTGAAACTTTTTGGATTGACTGAAAAGTCATTTTTTAATGTCATTTTTCTTTACATAGTTGAGTGAAACACATCCATGATTTATCATTTTATTTCAAATTTATTCTCATTTTTCTCCCAATTTTGCTAGGTCAATTGTCCCACCTATTCAGCTGCTACTCAGCTGTATATCCCCCTGTATATTCCACAATACAAAGGTGAGGACTAGCACATGCCTCCTCCGACACATGTGATGTCAACCACCGGCTCTTTCCAAACATTGCTGAGTAGCATCACAGCGCACTAGGAGGAAAGCACAGCACCTCAGTCCCGATACATCAGCTCACAGACGCCTTGTGCTGATCGACATCACCCTATAGGAGTGATGAGGAACAGAGCGCCATCTATTCAGAGAGAGCAATGCCATTTGTGCTCTCTCAGGTCTCCAGCAGCTGATGGCAAGCTGCATGACCGGGATTCGAACCAACCATCTTCCTGATCATTGTGGCAGTGCTTTACACCACTAGGCACCCTTAAACACACCCATTATTAATTAATTAAGAGAATTAGTACATGCCTTCTGTGCGCTTTGAGACGCTCAAGACTTATTTTTTTAATTTTACGTTACCAAAAACACATTGACACACCCTCAATTAAGACGGTTCGCATATAGATTGCTAAATTAGGGCCCCAGGACTTCTGGAACATTGTGCTTTAAAGACAAATGAATGCAAAGTTAAATTGCCAAAAATACAATTGTAAAGTTTTTTTCAGAGGCTATAACTTTTAAAAAATCTGCATTTTTCCATTTCTTTCAGGACACTCTTTCAGGACGTTCTCGCTCTGGAGAAGGCCACTGCCAGGTTACATCAGGTAAGAGCACTCAAGTTTTATGCTGAATGCATTTGGAAACTGTAAAGCGTAAAATTGTATAATCCCTGTTTAATTTCACTGAGTGCATCCGGAACGTTCAGGAAGTGATTTAAACTTAATGAGCATCAAAGCATGACTGTAGCAGTTCTGCACCAGAAGCTACGGTGAGCATGAAGTAATGAAAAAGCAGGGAATACATACACAGTTAAAAAATTAGTAATTTAATTAATTTAGTTTATCCACTCAACTTAAATGTACGGCTCTGGAAAAAAAATGAGACCACTTAAAAATTATGAGTTTCTTTGATTTTACCAAATTAAAAGTCTCTGGAATATAATCAAGAGGAAGATGGATGATCACAAGCCATCAAACCAAGCTGATCTGCTTGAATTTTTGCACCAGGAGTAAAAGCATAAAGTTATCCAAAAGCAGTGTGTAAGACTGGTGGAGGAGAACATGCCAAGATGCATGAAAACTGTGATTAACAGCCAGGCTTATTCCACCAAATATTTATTTCTGAACTCGTAAAGACCTCAATAAATATAATTTAAGGCACAAAAATGTAGTCATAATTTCTTTTGTAGAAAATAATTTATAGTATAGGCAAACAAAACTTAACGTTTCTCATTTGTAAATTATTTTTACATTTTGTTTCATTTTGCTTCAGAACATGTTAGCATGTGAGCTAGCTCGACACTAACCCTAGTTCTCATCCTAATAATGTAGCTAACATAAGTAAGCAGTGAGTAGTATTTTAACCTTAGTTATCTCCCCAGTCATGTTAGCTAGCTCGCCGCTAATGTTAGTATGTGCTTCCCACCGGCATTAAACACACCGTCTAAAAATGTAATACCTACAGCAAATTTACAGTAAATTTAAGACATTTTAAGACTTTTTAAGGACCTGCAGGAACCCTGTTAAAACTTTATAAATATGCACTTTGCATTATTTGAGATCTGAAAGCTCTGCATTTCCCATGTTCTGCAAATAAATGCTCCAAATGACAATATTTTATTTGGAATTTGGGAGAAATGTTGTCTGTAGTTTATATAATAAAACAACAATGTTTATTTTACTCAAACATAAACCTATAAATAGCTAAATCAGATAAATTGATTCAGAAACTGAAGTGCTCTCTTAATTTCTCTCATTTTTTTCCAGAGCTGTATTAGGTATGGTATAATGGTTGGTGTGACCATATGAATAGCATAATTTCTTTTCTAGTCACGTACCACACTGCTTATAGTGTTCTTCACTAATACATGATGTTTAGTCTATGACTCCTTTCTCTTAAAATCTTTATTTTTTTCTGTTTATTTCCATCTGCAGGTCACGACTCCTTCGTTGCGTAATGTCTTTAGACTGGGAGGCTTTTGACAAAGGAGTCTCTGTATCTTTGTTGTAATTTTAACTTATGATCTCCTTCCAATCAGTAAGTAGCAGTTAGACTGTAGGGCCACCCTAGAGCTGTGAAATTACATTACATAAAAACACAATTCTAGTAAATGTACCTTTACGATCTTTCTTGGGCTGAGAAATGCTCATGATTTCATGGCTCTAGAGTGGAGTGACTGTCTAACTGTGTGCTGGCCTGCAACACCTTTGTGTTTAAAGGGTTAAAAAGCTGCCGATTGCTATTCTAAAGATATCATTAAGCTACTGTAAGTCTCTGAGTTTGGTCTGTATCTGTATTAGTGACTGTACCTCCAGTTCTGCTGCCACTTTATCCTCCTCTCCATCTTCTCTCTCACCACCTGCCACTGTGGGTGGGGTGGAGGCAGGTCGGGGGGCTTCGGACACACTCCTCCTCAACTTTATATGGGGCTTCTGCACCTCTGTCTCGTCAGATTCTGATTTCTACAAAGACACACAAATATTTCAGTTGAATTGTGATATACTGTAAACGGATTGTTAAAGAAGTAGTTGCAAAAATAATTGCACCTAGAAAGGAAGTGTCGGATTAATAAATAAAACAATAGAAATTACCAGAAACAGTAAAAAAAAAAAATCTAAATCAGTTTCTCTGATTTTGCTATTTACAGGTAGATGTTTGAGTAAAATCAACATTGTTGTTTTATTCTATAAACTACAAACAACTTTTCTCTCAAATTCCAAATGAAAATATTATGATTATTGTCATTTAGAGCATTTATTTGCAGAAAATGAGAAATGGCTGAAATAGGAAAAAAGATACAGAGCTTTCAGACCTCAAATAATGCAAAGAAAACAAGTTAATATTCATTCAAGACTAAAGAGTTCAGAAATCAATATTTGGTGGAATAACCCTGTTTTTAATCACAGTTTTCATGCATCTTGGCATGTTCTCCTCCACCAGTCTTACACACTGCTTTTGAATGATTTTACGCCACTCCTGGTGCAAAAATTCAAGCAGTTTAGCTTGATTTGATGGCTTGTAATCATCCATATTCTTCTTGATTATATTTCTGAGGTTTTTAATTTGGTAAAATCAAGGAAACTACATTTTTAAGTGGTCTCTTATTTTTTTCTAGAGCTGTATATGCAAAATATAGAGAGTATATAGATTTTACCTTCATGCTCTTGCCGGGGACGATCATCTCTCCGCTGCGTGTGGTGAGGCCTGGTGAGGAAGGAAAGCTCCTTCGTGGTGGTGGGGGAGGCGGGGATTTGGAGGGTTTCTCCGTCCGATACCGTGCGACTGTGAGCTCGTCGGACCCTCGTCTGGACCCCTCCTTACTCAGCTTGTGTGCGGTATGCTGGGCTTTGCTGGGTTTGTGCTCGGGTGTGGCACTGGTGCTAGAGTTGGTTTCGCTCTGGTTCTGGATCTGGTTCTGATTCTGGTTTTGCACTGGTTTGATCTGCTTGGCAGCGAAGTCCAGGTCTGGAATGGCCTTCATGAGCTCAGCCTGGGTCTCCTCCAGCAGCCGGTTGATGTCCTGAGCGCTGTACTGCGTCAGACTGGCACGCTTCTCCTCCCAGTCCCTTTCAGCAGCCTGGAGAGAGAATGGCATAATATATGGACAAAAGTATTGGGACGCATTTAATATCAAATGTTGAGTTGACTACAGAACTTACCAGTCGGACCTCCACAGAAGAAGCCTTATCTGTTCCTCCTCGTCCTCCAAGTTCCTCCAGAACCCGCCCCTTCAGAGACCCCATCCCATGAGAATCCCTCTCCCGCTGCCCTGAGGAGGGGTTGCTGTGGGAGTGGCTGTGGGAGTGGCTGTGGGAGTGGGTGTGGCCGTGAGGGCTCCAGTTGGCCAGGCTGGACTCGTTGAGGTTGAGCGGAGGGCTCGTGGGAATCTCGAAGTCCGAGCCTTTCTTGAAGTCTTCTAATCCGGTGTGTTTGGAGGAGGGGTTGGAGAAATCGTCCTGATTCTTCCAGATCCCCTCGTTCACTTGTCTGGAAATAAAATAGAAGGAGGAGCTTATTTTAAAAATGGATTATGATTTATTAGTTAGTTCTCTTATTTTATCATTACTTATTATTTGATTCCCTGAACTCTTTAGCATGCAAATTACACTCATATGCCAAATGTCATGACGAACAGGACAAGTATTGTGTCCCATGAATTTTGCCATGTCTCTAACTTTCTGTCAAAGTAACTTGTTGGTTAGCACACACAATTTCTCATTTGAACTCTGATAAACAACATTTCCTTGCTGTGAGCATGCTGGATCAGTGCTCAGTCAAACTCACAAGATAACACCTCACAACTTATACAGATATGGGCGTTCTCACGTCATCTCCTGAGGTAACATTCATGATCACATTCGAAGGACTCCCAGATCTTAGAGAAATAAGGTTCTTTTTTTGGCGTTAATTCTAAGTGGTATGCATGGAGAAAACCAGGCACTGCTCATCACCTGCTCAATACAATGGCAACAGTGAAACATGGTGGTGGCAGCATCAAGCTATATGGGTTTTTTTTTTTTTAGCTGCAGGGACAGGACACCTGGTTGCAACTGAAAGAAAGACGAATGCGGCTAAGTACAGAGATATCCTGGAAGAAAACCTCTTCTAAAAACTAGAAAACCATAAAGAAAGGAAAGATTTGAAAAAAGCAAAATTAAATGATAAATTGTATTTAGCAAAATATTGATTTTAAAATGTGAAAAAAGTTCAGGAAAGTGCCAAATTATGCAGATTTTTCTCAGTATTTTTCATTTTTATTAGAATTGCAATTAAGAATTCCAATTGTATTTTTTTTGGCAAACATGAAACCTTTATAGGTAATGCTTAAAGAAAAATCTTTAAGATGTAGCTATGTAATATTAGGCAAAGAAATTACGAAAAAGCTGAGCAAAGGGTCTGAATACTTATGACCATGTGATATTTAAAAGATTCTGCTTTAATAAATTTCATTTCTGTTTTTTTTTCTGTCAAGATGGGGTGCTGAGAGTACATTAATAAGAAATTAAAGATTTTTTTTTTATTTTAGCAAATTTTATTTGCACAATTTTTATTTTAACAATTTTAAAGGGGTCTGAACACTTTCTGTTTCCACTGTACATTTTAAATATGTAAAGAATGTTTAATTTATGTTTTTTTCTATGACATCACTTACATAAGAATTTTAAACTCACTTAACCTAACAATGTGACTGGAATTAATGGACCAATAAAATTAATGGACCAAAAGAAATGCTGTTTTTAAAGGAACTTCTACTAATATTGAATTTTTTTTCTTCTTGTTTAAGGAGGCATTTTGGAGATAGAAGGTTTTTGCATGACAGTGACTCTATACGTGTATGTGTGTGTGTGTGTGTGTGTGTGTGTGTGTGTGTGTGTGTGTACCTCTTGAGTGTAGTGAGAGTGTCAGTGATGGTTTTGCAGCGTTTAAGCAGAGCGTCCAGTCGGTGAGGCTCCTCCTTCAGAAACTTCACTGCCTCCACCTCCACCCTCAACACCACACGCATCTTACTCTGCAGCCCCGGGAACTGATCTACATCATCATCACACACACACACACAGCACAGAGAAACACAGATCATAATCAAAGAATGCATGCAAAAACATGAGGGAGAATATATGAAAGCATTGTTGATTGTTTTTTTTGTTTTTTTTTATAATTTGTGTGAATGAGATTTTTGAGTGTGAAAAAACTTCAACATATAGAAGAAAACTTTTTTTATGCCTTTTTTGGGCATAAAACATTTACAATGTGTGACGGTTCTTTAAACATTTATAACTAATTTCTATATGTGTTGGTGAGTAATGTTAGCTGGTGTATGGGTCATGTGACTGTTCTCTTACTCTTTAGCTCGGTTAGTGTCTCGCCCAGTCTCCTCAGCACTGTAGCTTTCTCCTCCAGCTCCTGCACCGAGACGTGCCTGTGATTCACAGAGCTCTCCTTGTGGATCTCATCTACAGACTTCTCCAGATCACTGAGAGACACAAACACATCAACAATTACTCAACATCAGTGTATAGCGATGATCAATAATGGTGATATGATCAATAATGGCTACACTGTAAAACCTGATAAATTCATGTAAATTCATGTAAATTCAAGTTCATGTAATATAATTTTTAAGTACAGTGAACTTAACAAATACATACATATATATTTTAAATTAATATTTTACTGAACTTGTATTTAGTCTTCTTTCTGGTTTCATTCAACTATTTTTTTTAAATACTCATAGAAAAGTGGATGAAAGAAAACAGTAAAGAATTAAAAGTACTGAGAGCACAGCAAGAACACAGAGTTACTCCAGATCAGTAAATGATGCTTGTTCTACAGCTACAACACAGAGATCAAGTATTTAATTATAATATGTGAGCTACAAGTCTACTAACCTAGCCTGGGAGGAATCACTACACACTGATGGTGAGTGCCAGAAACTGTTGGACACACCCAGTATGCAAATCGATTGTGACAGAAACCAATGGAAAAGAAGCTGCCAATGACAACAGACTAAACTTATTATAAGTTGATTCAACTCAAAGATCTCTATTTGAATGTATATGTGCCCACAAATGTTTATCTAACTCAAAATTGTTTAGAAATCTCCGATTTTATGTAAAACAGACTTAATTTATTTGAGTTCAAACAACTTCTGGGTTTACAGTGTAATGATTTGAGACACGGCAAGGAAAAAAAACCCTTATAAGGAGACTTGGAGCCCAAGAACAGGTGGAAAACCGAGAACGGGTGGAAACTAAAGTCACGCCGAGCGAGACAGAGAGACAGTGGAGAAATGTAAACAAAAGCTCGCCAGAGAAGCATTATATTTGTATTTTTTTTTATTAGCGTTCAGATGTTTCACCCCTGATATACAGCGTTTGGATCTGTTTGTAGGTACATACAATCAGCTCTGGCCTGTATCATATTGAGAGAATAAAGAAATATATGATTATGATACATTTTGCCCATATCGTCCAGCCATAGTTTCCCATTATCCTGCTTGGCTCCTACATAACATATGTTATAAAAAAAAAAACATCTCTTTTTATATTTTGATTATTGCTCATTTTTTTCTCAGTGAACCTTCTAAACCTGTGAATTCTAAACTTTCAGTTTCAGTTTAGTGTTTGTAAGAACACTATATGGATAGACATATTAGGACTTCAAAATCCATAGGCATCAGTGTGGAGCCAGTCCCACCTTTGCTGCTCTAACAGTTTAAATTATGTAATGATTGAGTCTCAAGAGGTGTGTCCCAAGTCCTGGTTTACACTGTGCTGTGGTGGCTGCATATCCCAAATCTATCTATCTCTTGGGGATGGACAATGAAACTGAAAAACACCTGGTTTTAGACCACAGTAACAGACAATGACAGACAGTTCTGGTGAAAACTTAAGTTGCACACTGAATTCTGCTGTGATTTGGGCAGCTGTGGTTTTATGTTTTTGGGGTACAATCCGTGTTCCTTTCAGACAGCTTCCTCTTGCGTCCACAGTTAATCCTGTTGGATGTGGTGGGTCCTTCTTGGTGGTATGCTGACCTTACCCTGGATACCGTGGCTCTTGATACATCACAAAGACTTGCTGTCTTGTTCACAGATGCGCCAGCAAGACGTGCACCAACAATTTGTCCTCTTTTGAGCTCTGGTATGTCACCCATAATGTTGAGTGCATTGCAATATTTTGAGCAGAACTGTGCTCTTAGCCTGCTAATTAAACCTTCACACTCTGCTCTTACTGGTGCAATTAATGAAGATTGGCCACCATCTACCTATCATTACATTCACAGACATTAAGTTTCATTTGATTCCAACAACTCTTTCCTGGTGCATTATTTTTTGTAGTGAGTAAGTAATATAGTAATAGAAATTGAACGCACACCAATAATAACTTTACATTCTCTGGGTACCTAATTCTCTTTCCAGCACCGCTGAGAACGTTTACGTGAAGGCCTCCATCCGTATTTATTTGACAGGAACAACAGGAGAGTTTATGTGAGCTCTCTAAAACGTCTCAGAGCAGTCTTCAATCATTCTTAGCAGCACGTCTCTCTCCACACTCCAGTCTCTCAGGCTCTCAGTGTGCGCATGTTTGTGTGTGTTTCTATCTGTCAATAGCGCTCTATGTGAGACAGCCTTGCTAGAGATACAAAAATAATCGGAGCTCAGTCAGGGTCTTTACACTGATGAAAATCCAATTTAACCACATCAAGCAAATCCACTCCCCGCCATATGCTGCGGAACACCAGCGCTGTGTAAATAATTCAATCACATCAAATGGCTGTTAGCTACACTTAATAAGCAGCATCAATTAACAAGAACACGACGCATTCAGCAGCAGGTCGGAAACGCAGATTAACAGTCGTAAGTGCTTCGATTGTTGTGGAATATATTGATCCGAGCTGTCTTTTGACAGTTTATAATAAAAGAGCAACAGATTATGGTGTGTCAACTCAATTTAAGCTAGTCAAAAGTTATTCTAACTCTTTTTTTCCTTTGTCATGTCAGTTCGGTGAACAAAAATTTAGTGTAAACTTTAGTTCCTAGCTCCTCCCCCTAAATCTATCTGTTTACTATTTATTCATATCTGCAGGTTAAAACTTCTACTATCATATGACTCCTCCAACATACTGGGAATAAAACTAATGATTTCCTTATACTTGATGAGCAGCAGTTAGATTGTAGGGCCACCCTAGAGTAGTAAGATTAAAGATTAAAGTAAACTCACTTTTATCTGCTCTTTTATGGACTCAGAAATGTAAATGGACTCATGGCTCTAGAGCGGAGTGACTGTCTGACTGCCTGTTTCTCAAGAGTCAGGCGATCATAAATTCAAAACCCATTAACACCACAGCCCTCTATGGCCAATAGCCTGAGAACAGGAAGATCTCCTCATGTAATGAGTTTGAAGATGGGAATAAACATAAAAATAAATTGAAGGACTAAGGCCCAATCCCGTTTCTCTTTTGCACCCCTAAAATGGCCATGAAGCATTAAAACTACACATTAAACTATGGTAATTTAATGCTTATCATAATTTTTAACAAGGACAATACTCAAATTTGTGGGGTTCACTATTGTATTTTTGGTTTAGTTTAGTTTTTGGGTTAGGTTGTTTAGTGCACTTTTATTATTTTCTTTCTTTCTTTACTTCTTTAGTTTCTTCTTTAGTTAAAAGAAGCAGCTTATTTTTGTTATATACTTGTATTTTTGTATCTTTCATTTGTTATTAGTTACTTGAACATTTTTTGTAAGTTTCTGCAAAACCAACCAGTAAAAAAAAACTCTGGTTTAATTTTTCACCTGAACTTCTGCTTCCAGTCCTTTTATTCTTGTCATTTTTATTTTGTGTACTTCCCTATTTACCCTAGACCACAACATCTTTTAAATGGGAACATAACACAGCCTGACATTACATTTGTTATAGATAGATAGATAGATAGATAGATAGATAGATAGATAGATAGATAGATAGATAGATAGATAGATAGATAGATAGATAGATAGATAGATAGATAGATATCACGTATATATTTTACACAGCTGATTAGCTGAAGCTGCATGGGCCTTCCTGAAGGTCTTGGGACTGAACAGCATCACATTCAACAAATTCTAATGTAAAGCCTTTCCAGAAGAACAGAGACTTTACTGAAGCATGGTTGAAGCATGACTGATATCCCTTTATGCACATGCAGAGAGTGTGTGTGTGTGTGTGTGTGTGTGTGTAAGAGACTCACTGTAGCTGCTGTATGATAAGTTCCTCCTCATTGAGATATTTGAGCCTCTCCTCCTCCACTAGGAGGCGCTGTCGCTGGAGTGGATCCTCCTGCTTCCTCAGAGCATCAGACACCCTTACACTAAGCTCCGCCTCCGTCCGCTTCATCAGGGTGCGCACCGAGTCCTGGTTCTGCAACTATACACATACACACACACACACACACACACACACACACAGAAACACACACGCACACACAGAGATGTTAAAGATGTAATAGAACCAATTGTGAGAAAAAAATACATTAACATTGACTTTCAGGCAAAATAACACTACATTTATATTTATCATGAAGTCAACCTGTATATGGTGTGAGGTGTTATCTTGTGAGTGAGGCCTAATAGTGGAAGTGATAGTTATAGTCCATTTATATAACTACTGAAGGCATCTAATGTTCCTTGATCCACAACTTAGTGATGTCATAGAAGACATATTTACACCTGAACAACTTTCCCCCAGGTGTCTATGGCTTATCAAAGCTTGATGTATCTGTTGATTCTAGTCTGTAAAAAGTAACTATGGATATTTTTTAAAGTAATCAATGAAGCATGCTTGGTCTCCAAGCGCTCTGGAAATTAAAGTCTAATAAATACCCTGAATGTAAAAGTAAATGTATATGTAAATCACCATCCACGGGTGGTAATGATCGTGACTGGCGTTGTCTGGCTAGAATTGTCCATGCAAACAGATAGCCAGATCCCATTCAATGTAGACCCCACACATTCTTGTGATCTTGTGCTTCCACTAGACACGGCAAAAGTCAAAGTCATATACAGTAATATCATATAATCAAACGTTATAACGTGAAACTTTTTTTTTGTAAGTGGAATGCATTGACCTGTCTATGACCTTATAAAGCTCTTCCTCCACTGCATAATCAATTTTTGTCTGCTGAGTTGTCCTTGCTAGTGTGTGTGTGTGTGTATGCATGCGTGTGTGTATGAATGAGTGTGTGTGTGTGTGCATGTATAAATCCATACACACACTCTGTCCTTGCTGGCTCTGATGTGTTATACTCATTTAAGATCTATTCTCTCTTTAATGACAGAATGAAGATGTGCAGCTCTGCCCTTGAATTTAATGTTGTAATAAATGGCTATGCCCTTGTGTGTGTGTGCATGTGTAAGAGAGTAAAACTGAGTGTGTGAGTGTGTGTGTGTGTGTGTGAGTGTGAGTGTGTGTTAAATTCTGATGTTGTAAGCATTTTGCAGATGCTGCTTTCTGCCCTCAGGAAAATCCTCCTTTTCAGTTTTGTCACTTTTACTCCTCACATTATATTGCGTGTGTGTGTGTGTGTGTGTGTGTTTTAGTCTTTGTAGTGTGTATATGTGGCTGGTGTGTGTGTGTGTGTGTGTGCAGGTTTGTGTGTGAGGCCTCAGTGTACTTCATGGTTGTTTCTCTGATGAATAATTCATGAGCCCCATGAAAATTTTACACCCACTGCTGTCACCGCAGGCAACAGGCAGGGTCAGAGGTTTCTCTCTCTCTCTCTCTCTCTCTCTCTCTCACACACACACACACACACACACACAGGTACTGACACCATTCATGCTTATTTCCTGCTGTGTTCTCTGCTTAACTCCAGCCAGTCACATTCAGAGTCACTACAGTCACAGTTCAACCATCTGAAATATAATAGCAACCATACAGCAACATCATAGCAAGCACCTAGCAATATAATAGCAACCTCATAGCAACACCACTGCAACCACCTAGCGCTATCTTTACCGTATTTGTTGCACTATAAGGTGTACTATCAATAAATGTCTATTTTCTGGTCTATTTTTATAAATAAGGCACACCGGATTATAAGGTGGATTTTATGTGACTCTAGTAAGGAACAGGGGTGGCTCCATGATTTTCCTTCTAATGTAAAGCTAAGCTAAGAAGGTTAAGTAAACAAAACTGTAATTGATGGGTCAGAAAAGTCAAATGAGCGCTGGATGTTAATCTACACAGATTTCTTTCCTGAAATATGAGTTTATTTGGGTAAGTTAAGCGCTTCCATTTATTTACAGTGAGCTTACATTACCATATGTCCACTAAGCGGTTAATGTTAATGCTGTTCCAGCAGTGCTAGCTGGGCTTAGCAGCAGGCTACAGGCCGATAATACTGACCTCTGGACATCCAAAGAGCTAGCGTGTAGTGTACTCCTGTATAACGCTGTACTTTAGTGGAGTGGCTTTACTGCTCCTTAAAGCTCACCTTCCGCGAAAATCCGATTTTTCTTGTTTTTTGTGGAATACAGTAGGTCTCTCCGAGTTGAATGTGTACACCTGCACATTAAACTGTTTTGCAGCCCCCATTGTCTGCAGGAGCTAAGCAAAGAAATCCCCCCTCCCCCCCTCCGAAAAACGGGTGAATTTTGAATTATCTTTCTGCCTACGTAGGCAGAAACTCACAGACCAGCCCACCTTGGCTCGAGAAACTCCCAGAGGCGGAGCTGAAGCGACGCAACATCACCGCTCATCAGTTAGGAGGTGGGAGGCAGTGAGCGGCAGAGCGGTGGAGGGGCGTCGCAGTGCTCCTAGCCAATCAGAGGAGAGATATTTGCATGCTGTTTGCATGTATGAATATTCATGAGCAAAGCTGGAATCCGGTCATTTTGGACACACCCCTAAAACAGTCCATTAAAAAAGAGCTATACAGAGACACCTGAGCACTTTTTTTTTACAAAAACGGCTCACATGTCATTCATTCATACTAGAGACCACAACTAGACATTTTAAAATGAAAGAAAAAAACGACGGAAGGTGACCTTTAATACCTGACTGATAAAATTCATACACAATGTGCACCGGATTATAAGGCGTGCTGACAATTTTTGGGAAATTTTTTACAATTTCAAGTGTGCCCTATAGAGCGAAAAATACGGTAAGGGCTAATACTAAAGAAAAGAAAAAAACATCTTTGACTGTAATGCAAAGGCATGTCTAGCAGTCAACAATCTTTCACCAAGAGGTACACTACCCAAACCTAGCCTGTTAAAAGGAGCCTTTTTCTAAATGTTCTACAGTTATATCTCTTGCAGAGTTTAATCAGGCCACACCTGAAACCACTTACATACAGTACAGGCCAAAAGTTTGGGCACACCTTCTCATTCAATTCATTCAGTTCAATTTTTCATGACTTTCATGACATTCATGACATTTCATGACATTGTAGATTCTCACTGAAGGCATCAAAACTATGAACAAACACATGTGGAGTTTTATGTACTTAACAAAAAATGACCTGGCCTCCACAGTCACCGGACCTGAACCCAATCCAGACTGTTTGGCGTGAGCTGGACCACAGAGTGAAGGCAAAGCATTTCAGGTGGCCACCTCTTGAAGCTCATTGAGAGAATGCCAAGAGTGAGCAAAGCAGTAATCAGAGCAAAGGGTGGCTATTTTGAAGAAACTAGAATATAATTTTTTTTTTTAGTTATTTCACCTTTTTTTGTTAAGCACATAAAACTCCACATGTGTTCATTCATAGTTTTGATGCCTTCAATGAGAATCTACAATGTAAATAGCCAAGAAAATAATGAAAACACATTAAAAAAGAGATGGTGTGTCCAAACTTTGGCCTGTACTGTATCTAGTTAAGACAAAACTGAGTTTTGAAAAAACAATTTTTGTCTTTTGAAATAAGAAGTCTATAGGAAATGTTCATATTCTACACATATGGGTCATATAAATATGAAGATATCTTAGCAGTCATCTATAGAATGGTACTTATGTATATATACACTTATGTTATGTATGTTAGGTATGTTTCTATTCCTCCTGCTGCTGTAGTTTCTGAAGCTTCAGAACATCTTCAAACCCTCAGAATACTCATGTTTGCCTGTAATTATGGGAATATTCCGTCCCTAAAAAAGAAGAGCACTCAGACTCACAGCCAGGCACTCAAACTCCCAACCACACATTTCATCTTCTCACTATTCCACTCATTGGCCGGGCCTGTCAGCGCAGTGATGGCGTGAGGCTTCTCAGTAAACTGCAGTGTGGAAGCGGCGGGTGAACATCCCGGCTGTTTGTTCTGTCTGCGTGTTTTATGTGACGGTAGACGCGGAGCGCAGGAGACGGCTGCTGTTCGGGGACGGCCGGTCTGCAGAAACTTGCCGCTGTGAACTGATAACAGATTTTATCTTGTTGCGCTTGTAGAGACACTCTCAGGCTCCAAAAGACCCCAATGTGTCAGGAGCGTACAGGCCTGCCTCGGCTTCTTCTCTCGCTTGAATTTTTCCTCTGAATTACCCCCTTTAGACGGCGGGAGTGTGATTGGGAGGTTTTGGCAGCTGGGCTGCTGCTCACAAGCCCAAAAGTTTAAAAACACGTTAAAGAATTTAGCTATAGAAGAACTTTGTGATTTGTGGCTGCTTCAGTTTCAGCCCAAATGTAGGCAATTAGCCTGTTTAACATGGCTAATTAAGCTAAGAAATAATAGACACAAATGCATATGACACTGCTTAAAAGTTTAAAACCTTGCCACTATGAGCGGGAGGTGGTGCTCTCTCCCCACATACCTCCTAGGGTGATGTGCACAACACAGGGCGTCTGTGAGCTGATGTATCGGAACCGAGTCGCTGTGCTTTCCTTCGAGTGCGCTGTGATGCTACTCGGCAATGCTGGCAATGCAGCAGCTCGAAAAGAAGCAGTGGCTGACTTCACATGTATCGGAGGAAGCATGTGCTAGTCTTCACCCTCCTGGTGTGTTGGGGCATTACTAGTGATAGGAGTCCTAATTAGTGGGTTGGGTAATTGGCTGAGCTAAAATGGGGAGGAAATGGGAACAATTAGAAATAAAATAATAAAAAAAAGTAGTTTTTTTTGTATTTTTGTATTATTTTTATAACAGCAGACATAGGGCCCTTTAAGTGATCTATAGCATCAGTCGATTGCGGATTGTGCAGCTTGATTTAGGGCATGTCAGTGTGTCTTTGGTATCATGAGGGCACAAAAAAGGCCTTGTGCAGCTCAAAACGTGTAAAAGGCATGTAATTCTCTAAATGAATCATGGATGTGTTTTGGGCGTAATGTGAAATCACTCCCTTTGAGAGGCAGGTGAGCTCTGACTTTGGCACATTCGTTCGCTTAACAGCGCTACGCTTTTGTGTGTCTTAGCAGAGGATACTGAACTGCTTGTTCACGCTGTGAAGATTTAAGCTCATTTAAGGGAACAGCAATGTTATTTTATTCTTTATTCTGTTTATTGTGAAGTTAAAAGTCTGGTTTGCGCTCTGTAGCAGTCTGTGTGTGTGTGTCTGTTTAGTGAGTGAATGTGTATGTGGGCACAGCACTCCTGCATGGCTAGAATAGGATTGGATGGCTGACTGTTGTCAGGGTTTTAATCAGACAGTGGCGCACCAAGATAGAAACATGCCAGAAATTTACCTGAACATACCTTATTTCCAGACCACCACACTCATCGGCGTAAATATATTCCTAAACTCTGACTAAATTTTGATGGCACGGGCGCAAGGCATTAAAAAGACAGTTGATTGGGTGTAAGATAGTAAGGCTGTATGTTGATAAGTCTCATTATCAACATACACTGCAGGTTAAAGTTTTAGAAAACCCCCATTTTTTCTTTTTTATTTTACCCATTTAAGCTCTTCAGGTTTAGTCAATAAGTGGAAATGGTACAAAATCCAGTGTATAAAATTTTGCAGTAAACTGACAGAGCCTTTAAGGAAAACAAATGAACTAAATGTGATTGTAAACTAATGTAATTGTAAAAGAAAAACAAAACAAAAATATTAGTATATTGTAAAAGTATATTGTAAAAAAACACATACATTGTTTAAAAAGAGGGGGTGATTTTCACCCAACAATTCACAGCAATTAAAATGTACTTGATCCGATTGCGTAATTTTTTAAGGATCGGGATCAGGTGGAAAAGATCGGGATCATTTTTTTTTTTTCATCAAAAATGTAACATTAAGTTGTTACTCCACGAATTCACTATAGACTCTGCTGCACAGGCACAATAAGAAAGCTGTGCAGTAACTATGTAACTCGTTAAATATACTATAACTAAAAAGCATTAAATACTGTGTTTTTAATAATTATATTTTATGATTAAGTTTATACTTAGAGAGTAGGGACAGGTAACAAATGCTATTTTTTCAGTATTAATGTTTTTAATTACATATTTTACTATTGCAATTAGGTCAAAGTACAAGACAATATGCTTAATAATAAAATTTATTTTAAAGTTATTTTGTGTGCATATTTATACATGTAATTTCCTGGGGACAGAAACGGCAGCCCTTCAGTGGAATAGCCCACATACCAAATAATCAGTGTGTAAAGGGTGGATGAGTTTAGTTACCTGCATCTTTCGTAGCTGGTCGAGTTGTTTGCGCAGGTCGGTGGCGTTCTGTCTGAGCTCATGCAGGTGGAGCTGCATCTGCAGTCTAGACACGGTGGAGCCCTGCGGGGTCGCGGCGGGGGGCGGCATCAGGGCCAGTGGGGCGGACGGGGTCAGAGCTATCAGACAGGACAGGACAGGACACCGGTTGAAGAGCAGAAAATGAAGAGCGCCATCATGTGGTAGTTGGTCTATTCATACTCCGCTCACAAATACAAAAACTTTTGGTAGCTACTGTTGCAAAATCACAAGCTCAGCAGTACATACAAAAATATACAATGACAAGAAAAAGGGTGTGAATTTATTTTCATGGTTTTCTGCATAATTTTTTTCAAGGGTCAAGGGTATTGATAAGTGTAATGTCCTTAAAAAATAACATAATATTTTTAAAAACAGTATGATTATTCACGTATTCATTGAGAACAACTATAAAAACCCTTAAACAAGTCAAGTGTTAGCGTACCTGGAAGCTACAATTATTTTGACTGATGAAAACCACACAAACTTTTTGAGTTTGCTCCACACAAGAAGGATATTTAAGCCATACTGCAACAAAAAGAGCTTTCAGAGGATCTATGATCAAAAATTGTTGAATTACATAAAGCTGGAAAGGGTTACAAAATGATTTTAAAGACTTTATAAATTTGCCAGTCTACAGTAAAGCAAACAATCTACAAATAAAAACTATTTGGCTACTTTGTGGCTATTTTTCCAAAAAGAAGTGGACATATAGTTAAAAATCACCCTAAGACTACAAGGGAGAGTCATGGTGGAATGCTTTGCTAAATCAGTGCCTTTATGTCAGCTGAAACTCTGTAAAAGTTGGGTGATGCAACAGGACAATGACCCAAAACACCAGAGCAAGCCCACAATAAAACGGCTTAAGAAAAATGTTTGAGTGGCACAGAAGACTACAAGGGAGAGGCCTGGTGGAATGCTTTTGCTGAATCAGTGCTTGAATGTCTGCTGATACTCTTTAGACATTGGGTGATGCAACAGGACAATGACCCAAAACACCAGAGCAAGCCCACAATAGAATAGCATAGAAGCCATCCACTTCTGTGGCTTCCAAGCAATATGACAAGCTAAAGCAGATCTACCAGGAAAAATGGACT